>NC_035437.2:92786775-93009989 GCF_002127325.2 Helianthus annuus | reverse complement strand
AGAATCTAAGCGCAAATAGGGTGGATAAAAGCAAGAGAATGAGGTCCTTCAAGCTCCGAGTGCACCAAGACTCCTTATGCGTGATCCTTGACACTTATGTGTTGTTGGAATTGTGATGAACAACTCGAAAATGGATGGATGTATATAGGGGATGTTCGGCCGAAAGCTCTAGAGCAAGAGAGAGAGATGTGTGTTTGTGAGGTTATGGAATGTGAATGTTCTTGATACAAAGAATGATACTTATAGACAAAAGTTTAGCCATAACCCAAAGGATCTTGTGCCTCTTAGATTTTAAACATCCTAGATTATAATAATCAAAGTTGTACCATGCATGTCCCCTAGATGGGGACGGTTTCTAAGGGGGGGGGGGTTCTTGGTTGGATTGTATCTAATCATTAGTTATTAGTTAGATATGTTAGGTTAGTTAAGTAGTTAACCCGGTTAGTTGTGCGTTGAGCTTTATGGCGGGTATTAGGGTATTCAGGGACCCTAACTGGCTCAGAAAAAGACAAATAATGTTTATGGCAATATTTTCATGTTCCGGGTATAGTCCGGTTGTTCGGTTGGATAGTAATCCGTTAAAGTGCTTAACAAAGCTTTTAAGTGTCGTTAATCCCCTTTTTAGTGACACAACTTATCCTGGACACTTTGGAAAGTGTCTAGTAATATTTTTCTCATGTTTTGGCACTTTATTAGTTAGCTAAAAGTTGATTTGTTAATTAAAGTGCTGAGTTTTGTGCTTAGTGTCCGTTTTAGGCACATCCTGTCATTGTATCTTATTCCTAGAGACGCAGTTCTACAACCCTGATATCCCTACACTCACTTATGGGTGTAGTAAAATCTTTCTGGCTCATACAGGCCTTAGAGGCAATATCTGCCTGGTGCTGGCTTTATCAGCATGTTCAATAGGTTATCCGTTCATAGTGCTACTGTGCTTTTGTGCATCATGTTTGTCACTAGGGTTCAGTATGTAAATAATGTAGTGACGGTATGTAAAGTATGATGCAGGAATATACAAGTATCAGAAACCATGTAGCAGTTCATCAGTAATTTCAAGCTAGCATAGTAATTAAGCAGTAATTAATTATTAATTAAGTCGTACGGATACCTGGTTTAGTGAGGGTTGTCACATTCTCCCCCCGTTAGAAAAATTTCGTCCCGAAATTTAAGTTCTGCTTCTAGTCGCAGGGTTCTTGGGAAATAAGTGGGGGTATTTCTCTTTCATTCGGTCCTCACGTTCCCAGGTGTATTCAGGACCATGTCTGGCATTCCAACGAACCTTGACGAGCTTGACACTGCTCCGGCGGGTCTTGTTTACTTTCCTATCCGTAACCTCAACGGGTTCTTCAACGAAGTGGAGCGTGTCGTCAACATGAATTTCGTCGGTAGGAATGACAACGGTATCTTGCGTTGGACTCTTCCTCAAATTTGATACGTGGAACGTATCGTGAACACCATTCAGTTCGGCAGGTAGATCCAACTTGTATGCTACGGACCCAATTCTTTCCAGAATTCTGAACGGGCCAATATACCGCGGATTCAACTTCCCACGCTTCCCGAAGCGTGCCACACCCTTACAGGGTGATACCTTCAACAAAACCATATCTCCTATCTCAAACTCCAGAGGTTTCCTTTTTCGATCCGCGTAGGCTTTCTGACGGTCACGAGCCGCACTGATGCGATCTCGGATCTGTGCGATCTTATCTGTGGTTTCCTGGACCACATCAGGTCCAACCAACTGTCTATCACCTGCGTCAGACCAACAAAGCGGTGATCTGCACTTGCGCCCATATAAAGCTTCGAATGGCGCGGCACCAATACTGGTGTGGTAGCTGTTGTTGTATGAAAATTCAACCAAAGGCAAATGCTTATCCCAGCTACCGCCCAAATCCATCATACATGCTCTCAGCATGTCTTCCAAGGTTTGTATCGTCCGTTCGCTTTGCCCGTCGGTCTGTGGGTGAAATGCGGTGCTCATATTCAATTGCGAGCCAAAAGCTTCTTGGAAGGATTGCCAAATCCTTGATACGAACCTGCCGTCTCTATCAGAGATGATGGAGAGAGGTACTCCATGGCGTGTAACAATTTCTTTCATGTAAATTTCGGCCAACTTGCTCGTATTATCCTTCTCTCTGATAGGTAAAAAGTGCACTGACTTTGTCAATCGATCCACTATTACCCAAATAGTGTCATGGCCTCTTGGCGTTCTTGGCAACTTCGTAATAAAATCCATGGAGATTTGTTCCCACTTCCACTTGGGAATTTCCGGTTGTTGCAGAAGTCCTGAAGGCTTCTGGTATTCCGCTTTAACTTTGGCGCATGTTAAACATTTGCTCACATAAACGGCCACATCGCCTTTCATCCTAGGCCACCAATAATAATCCTTGAGGTCCTGGTACATCTTAGCCGCTCCAGGGTGGATAGAGTATCGAGATTTGTGAGCTTCATCGAAAATAACTTTTCTTAAACCTCCAAACAAAGGAACCCAAATCCTTTTCTCAAAACATAACGTTCCTTCCCCGTTTGGTACCAATAGCTTCTCCATCCCACGGAGATATTCTTCCTCAAGGTTTCTTTCCTTGAGAGCTTCTTTCTGCGCGGCACGAATGCGCAAGGAAAGATCGGTCTGAATTATCATTTCCAAAGCCCTAACCCTTATGGGCTTGATCCTCTCCTTTCGACTTAGGGCATCGGCGACCACATTCGCCTTCCCTGGATGATACTTTATCTCGCAGTCGTAATCATTTAACAGCTCAACCCATCGTCTTTGTCTCATATTCAACTCCTTCTGGTTGAATATGTGCTGGAGGCTCTTGTGATCTGTGAAGATTGTACACTTCGTACCATAAAGGTAGTGTCTCCAGATCTTTAAAGCAAAAATCACTGCGCCAAGCTCCAAATCGTGAGTGGTATAGTTCTTTTCATGTACCTTCAGCTAGCGTGACGCGTAAGCAATAACCTTTTGGCGTTGCATCAACACGCAACCCAATCCTTGACGCGAAGCGTCACAATATACCACAAAATCATCCGTACCTTCCGGTAGTGCTAAGATTGGCGCATTGCAAAGCTTATCCTTCAATATCTGGAACGCTTCTTCCTGTTTGATTCCCCAATCAAACTTCTTATCTTTCTGCGTGAGGAGCGTCAATGGTTGAGCGATTTTGAAAAATCCTCAATAAACCTTCGATAGTAACCAGCCAAACCTAAGAATTGTCAAATCTCGGTTGGCGTCTTTGGCGTCTCCCAATTCTTGATCGCTTCGATCTTTGTGGGATCAACATGAACTCCATCTCCATTCACCACGTGTCCAAGGAACTGGACTTCTCGTAACCAAAACTCGCACTTAGAGAACTTGGCATACAGCTGTTCCCTTCTTCAGCAATTCCAGAATGGCCCTTAAATGCTGTTCATGCTCAGCCTTCGTCTTTGAATAAATCAAGATGTCATCAATGAACACTATCACGAATTTATCCAAATACGGCTTGCAAACTCTATTCATCAAATCCATGAACACTGCAGGTGCGTTTGTCAACCCAAACGGCATAACCAGGAACTCGTAGTGTCCATATCGAGTTCTGAAGGCTGTCTTCGGGATACTCTCCTCCTGTATCCTTAATTGATGGTATCCAGATCGAAGATCGATCTTAGAGTAAAACTTGAACCTTGCAGTTGGTCAAACAGATCATCGATCCTCGGCAGAGGGTATCTATTCTTGATCGTCAACTTGTTCAACTCCCGGTAGTCAATGCACATACGAAAACTACCGTCCTTCTTCTTGACAAACAAGACCGGAGCTCCCCAAGGCGAGAAGCTTGGTCGGATAAATCCCTTGTCTAACAACTCCTGAAGTTATGTCGACAGTTCTTGCATCTCAGACGGAGCAAGTCTATAGGGTGCCTTAGCCATAGGCGCGGCGCCTGGAACTAAGTCGATGTGAAACTCCACTTGTCTCTGAGGCGGTAATCCAGGCAAGTCCTCTGGGAAGACTTCTGGATATTCCCTCACGACAGGGATGTCTTCGATCTTCGGTTCTTCAGCTTTCTTATCTACAATGTGTGCCAGAAAGGCAACACATCCCTTCTGTAAACATTTTCGCGTTTTCAAGCAGCTGATAATCCTTAACGGCGTATCACGCTTCTCTCCGTGAACCACGATGGTCTCACCATCCTCAGTTGGGATACGGACTACCTTTTCGTGACAAACTATCTCTGCCTTGTTGCTTGACAACCAATCCATTCCTACCACCACGTCGAAGCTTCCCAACTGGACTGGTAGTAGATCCAGAGCAAACTCACGCTCTCCCAATTCGATCACACAATCTCTGATAACTTCATTGGCTTCTACCAACTTTCCATTAGCCAATTCGATCGAGTGTGGAATATCTAATTTACTAGCAGCTAAACCAAGCATATTCTTAAACTCTAACGACACGAAGCTATAATCGGCGCCAGTATCAAATAAAACGGATGCATAGCGTTGGTTTACAGGGAACATACCAGTAACGACATTGGGGTCCTGGCGTGCTTCCCTTGCTTCAATGTTAAACACTCTACCACGGGCTTGGTTTAACTCCGGGCAGTTCCTCTTGTAATGCCCAAGATCACCACAGTTGAAGCATCCGGGCCTTTGCCCATTTCCACCACCATTTCCAACTTGATTGTTCCTCTGGTTACGATTTACAGTGCCCGCTTGATTAGCATTGTTGACTCTATTTCCATCACCTCCATTATTCCCTTGTGGGCGATTTCCATTTCCGCCCCGGTTGGTGTTTCTGTTTCCGAATCCTCCCTGGCCTCTTTGGCCAGCTATGGCCCAACAAGAATCCTTCAAGTGGCCAGTCTTTCCACAAGCTTCACAAACTTTCAAACCACAACGGCCAGAATGGTGGCGCTGGCAGGTATTACACTTGGGCTGGGCGCCCATGTATCCTTTTCCTTTTTTCCCACTACCAGCTGTAACCTGAGCTGGCGTGCTTGATTCCCCTTTCTTAACCACACCGCTAGTTCCTTGCTTGAAGTTTGAAAACTTCCGTTTGTTACCTCCTGATGACTCCACATGAGTCTCTTTCTTCTTTGGCTCAGCTTCATCAAACTTGTTCAGGCGAATAATTTCCTCGGTGAGAGCCATGCTCAAATCAATCGCCTCAGTAATAGTCGCAGGCTTGGAGGAGGTCACCATGCTTATGATTTGAGGAGCTACCCCAAATAAAACGTTCAATCCTTTTGAACTCCGGAGTGACCATGTAGGGTACCACATGCGATAAGTCATGAAACCTCTGAACGTATTCTGCGATCTTTGGACCTTCCATCTTTAAATGCCAGAACTCTGTCTCCAATCTTTGGATTTCAGCGCGGGAATAGTACTTTTTGCGCATAAGTTCCTTCAGTTCTGTCCAGGTCAGCGCGTAGGCAGCAGCTTCACCAAGTGTCTGTACTTGCAAATTCCACCAAGATAGGGCTCCATCCAAGAATAGCCCAGAGATATAGGTGACTTGCTGATCTAGTGCGCATTTGCTCATGCGAAGAACAGATTCAGTTTTCTCAGCCCATCGAACAAAGGCGACAACACCTCCTATGCCATCAAAGTTGACTGGCTTGCAGTCCAGAAACTGCTTGTAGGTGCACCCTGCACGTACAGTATAACATGTGAACGGCATTAGCATCTTTGCTATAGATATCCTATTTAGGTCATGGTATGTCTAAATGACTTAGTATTACCATGAGGTGGGTTGTTGTTGCCAGTGTTGCCAGAGTTGCTTCCACTAATCCCTCCCTGAGAGACGGCGTATTATGCAATGGCAGCAGCAATGATCTGCTGGAGTTCTGCCTGATTGGTAGGCTTTTGCGGTTCTTGACGTCTCGGCGGCATCTTCTAAAGATGTGTTTACGTCGGTCAGGCCATAGTAAGTGACATGTACGCATGTATTTAACAATATCAGCACATAACATCTCATGTTATAATAAATCAGCCACATAACATCCCATGTCATAGAACAATAGATCTCTGCGATTGCATTGCCACAAATCGAGACCAAAATGTAAGGTTTACAGGTACCCAACTGTATCATACAACATCAATGACTTAGTAGGGGACATCCCTAGGCAAGTCGTGCGATCGCTGGACATGTTCAGGAATCTCTGGTTCGTCCATTTTCAAATTCCAGGACTCCATCTCAAGCTTTGGTTATTCCAGTCTTAGAACCACATTTCTCCTTAATCATTTCCTTGAGCTCGTCCCAACTCAGTGCATAAGCAGCATCTGTACCAAGGGTCTGAATCCGAAGATCCTATCATGAGAGTGTGCCATCTAGAAATGACCCCGAGGTAAAGGTAACACTCTGTTGGGGCGAATAGTTAGTCATTCTTAAAATGGAGTCAATCTTTTCGGACCAACGAACAAATGCAATGGCGCTTCCTGTTTCGACGAAGTTCAAAGGCTTGCAGTTCAGGAACTGCTTATAGGTGCGGTCAGTTGGGGGGGGGTTATTTCCAGTAGTGCCATCGCTGTGCTTAGAGCGGAGTGCTTCATGTCATGCATTTGCCTGTGAGATGCGTTTTTGCAGCTCGGCTTCTATCCTTGGCAACATACTGGCATTTGTGTCACGCCTGGGTGGCATTCTCTTCTGTCGAAATGGCATGAAGTGGGTTAGACAACTTCCCAATTGTCTATGAGATACATAGCACCATAAGCCATCATGTACTCACCCAATTTTACACGTAAATATACTCAATGTATGGGTGGGGAAATAAATTTCTGAGCCTTTACATAGGCTTGCAAATTTGGCTTCTTGCTTGAAATAGAATGAACTCGAGGCTTCATCGCCTTGGTCATTCGTGTTCGAGTTATTTCCTGCCACATTGGTTTTCATTAGCTTGACCCGCAGAGTCTACCAGGATTTCTGTGCACTACAAGTCGTTATTACGTGGGCCCCCGTAATAATAAATTGTCTTGCACAGTTACCCCAAATTTTCTCTCGTCCAAGCAGTTGATCAATCAAGGAGCAACAGCAGGTGCATCGGCATGAACAGGGTCATGCTCCAATGCGCCACGGCTGGCTCCGGATCAACAAACTCCATCTCAAAATCAGCTGGATCAACCATCACAGAGGGTTACAGGATCCTCCAAGGGCTGGTCTAAGTGTATGAACTCAAGGTCATGGTCTGGATCAAAACCGGGTGGAAGAACAAGATCACCTTCAATACTGTGATCAAACTCAAAGCTGTGTGCGGGAACCGGTGCAGCTGATGATGCCGTATCAGGGTCGGCGTTGTGTGAATGGTGCTGCACTCCCTGTATATGCGAAAATGCGGATGTCAGAAACTCAAATGAGTCTAGGACAGGGGAATGGGCATGAGTTTCCCCTGCAGGAGCGTCCGCAAGCAGTAGGCTAATACCAGCAGCAATATGGCCTCGCCCTCGAATGGGTCCTCCTCTAGTAGATCGTTATCGTCGTCAGAGGCTACGTCGGGGGGGGGGGCATATCAACAACAGGATATGCGGCAAGGGGCACAGGAGCAGGGATCACCGCGAGTGGCAAATTCCCAACAGGATGGCCATCAGCAGGCTCTGCTACAACATCAGGCAGCGCAAAAGGGCTGAAAGTCGTCATCGCCTGTGCTGGTAGTATCGGAAATGTACACCTCGTGCTCCGATGAAACTATGTCGTCTGATACTATGGCCATGGGTTCGTAGTGTCCATCTTTCTAGTACATGATGAAAGCATGACGTTTGTAACAAACACATATACGTATAACAATCAATCATATAATCATATAAACATGTTAGTCAACAATAAACAATCAAATAATTCTCCTGGTCCCACTAGCCTCCTAGTCTCCTAGACTGACATTCCTAGTCCCACTAGCCAAATTCCTCCCAGTCTCTAAGACTGCTCTATCATCTACCTCGACCTCTCAGATCGAGCCTCGGCCTCCAAGACCGAGCCTCAGCCTCCAAGACTGAGCCTATTCTCCCTAGTCTCACTAGCCATCTACCTCGATCTCTTTGATCGAGCCTCGGCCTCCAAGACCGAGCCTCAGCCTCCAAGACTGAGCCTACTCATCCTAGTCTCACTAGCTATCTACCTCGATCTCTTAGATCAAGCCTCGGCCTCCAAGACCGAGCCTCAGCCTCCAAGACTGAGCCTACTCATCCTAGTCTCACTAGCTATCTACCTCGATCTCTTAGATCGAGCCTCGGTCTCCAAGACCGAGCCTCAGCCTCCAAGACTGAGCCTAAAAATAAATAAACAAAATGTGCTCAACATTTGTTTGTAAAAAACGTTTTGGATCTGGACTTAAGTGGTATGCAGTAAAAATGTTTTCGTGAGAGCCCTAGTGATCATAGTCTAGACTCGAGAAGGAATCCTAGTTCGCTATGATCAGAGCTCTGATACCAAGCTGTCACACCCTGGCTTTGCGGAAGCGTGGTTAATTTGGTGTGACTTCTTAATACCATAGCTTAACCATAACAAAGCTATATGAATAAAAACCATGCAAGATCATCCATTCAATTAAGTTTTAAAATCCAAAAACAACAACATTGTTTTAACGGAACATACCCTAACAACATAAACATTGTCCAACAAACACAAACATCATCATAACACAAACATGGTTTAAGGACTGTGACTTGTCCAGGAAAGAGTCACCTTCCCTAAACCCGGACGACCTCGTACTAGTGCAGCGGGAAAACGTGCCATACCGTGCCAGATCCTTTAATCCCCTGAAATACATGTAAGTTGAAAAATCAACAATAATGTTGAGCGAGTTCATGTGTAAGTGAGCAAGTAAACCTTTGTTTGTATAAAAATCTTGGTATGTAGCAAATAAGGAAAAAGAGATCACCAATGGTTTGCAAGGCCATTGATATGTGTGAAATGCAAGTAGGAAGGCTCAAACCTAGCAGATTTATGCGCCGGGTACAAAGTCATCCCGAGGTCCGTTATGCTGGGCCTGGGACTGGGCTCGCTACACCCAAATAGATCTATCGCTCCTGCCCCTCGGTCCTACCCTGAGGATTAATGACCTCAAGTTTCCGCCTACCCATTCACATGATCTAAATAGTAACCCTCCTTACGCTAACCATACCATGTATAAAGTATTCATAATCATAGTAACATGTATTTCACCCCCGCAGTTTAGAAAAGTGAAAACAGTTAAGAGAAAAGGGGGACATGAACTCACAGCGGTGCGTCTCTACCAAGTAATGCTCCAAGTCAAGCAGCTGTGCAACGACCTACATGTGCTAACTCTATTAGACGGACGGCCGTGCCTTAGCTTTATGGTTTAAGTTTTGGGAAATAGTTAGACAACTATTTCGTGTTTACATTCTGTGCATACTTGGTAATTATTTTCCTTCCCAAGGATGGGGGATTTAATACATGTGCGTACGAAATATATTATTAAGTCTTTCTTAAAAATATATCTTATTTCTAACTCCAAAATATAAATATTTTTCTCAAAAATATTATATTTTTGCTTCACATAATTTTCCCCAAAATAATACCTTGACAAAAATACGCGTTCATAAATATTTTCGTACAATGCGTAAGTTACGTTTTAACGATCGAGTGGTAATAATAATTACCGGTGTAACTTATATGTTTATCGTGAAAGCGTTCGTATTATTTTGGATTCGTTACGTTCGATAATATTATTTTTACCCTAAAAATAATATTATATACCTCACAAAATAAATAACAAGTAGCGTTGTGAAAAATATATTTACTAAATGTATATTTATCACGTTTAATTTTGTGAAAATCCACCTCCGATATTTTGTAGATAAAATCGTGGCGAAACTTATATTTTGAGAACATGTCGAAAAGTATTTCTAACACTTGTAGTGAAAATAATTCTAAGTGTTAGGTTTTGGAAAAATTTCGCCAGAGTTTCCTCTGTAACTGGAGGTGGCCACGCTTTCAAGCGTATCATTTTCTTTTACAAATCGATCCAACAATTTTCTTATTTAATCAAAACAATATTCAACGCATCAACTAGTTAAATAATATGTAAATCGCAAAGATTTCATGAACTTGTGATTTACTCAAAAATATGAAGTAAATCTCATTACTTTTAGTGGATCTTTATATAAACTAGTCCGGTTTCGTATAACCCTTGCTTTTAAAGAAATCCCGTCTTTACATCTTCTTGTAAATTTTACAAAAATTGTTATTTTGTTGGATCTTTGTGTTACGCAAGTGTTTACACACTTGTGTGTTAAAAATCATTCTTGTTAGTGTAAGATCCATCTTTAGAAAACATGATTTTCTTAACACCCGGTCCTTTGAAAATACCACTTGTAGATCCGTAGATCTACTAGTTTTAAACACTATTTTACAAGTAAAAACGCTTTTACACAAGTTCATGATTCGTTATGGTAGAGTTTCACCTTTTAACCCTTGTTTCATTCAAAACAATCTTATGTCATGATCCATGATCATGACCAACCCAGGTTAAATGATGATCCGAGCTACCACAACATAGATCGGGTCCGAATAACCACACAATTTAATTACTACAACATTTACACATCATATGAGCTTTTAACCATCTTTTTAAGTGCTTTTAGTAAACTTTAAAGCATCATCTTGTAAGATTTCGAGTTTCAACCGTTACACATCATATTAACCACTTCAAAATAGTTCGAGAAGGTGTCTTAAGTAAGATACCACTAGCTCGAGGCTAGGGAAGAATCTAAGCGCAAATAGGGTGGATAAAAGCAAGAGAATGAGGTCCTTCAAGCTCCGAGTGCACCAAGACTCCTTATGCGTGATCCTTGACACTTATGTGTTGTTGGAATGTGATGAACAAACTCGAAAATGGATGGATGTATATAGGGGATGTTCGGCCGAAAGCTCTAGAGCAAGAGAGAGATGTGTGTTTGTGAGGTTATGGAATGTGAATGTTCTTGATACAAAGAATGATACTTATAGACAAAAGTTTAGCCATAACCCAAAGGATCTTGTGCCTCTTAGATTTTAAACATCCTAGATTATAATAATCAAAGTTGTACCATGCATGTCCCCTAGATGGGGACGGTTTCTAGGGGGGGTTCTTGGTTGGATTGTATCTAATCATTAGTTATTAGTTAGATATGTTAGGTTAGTTAAGTAGTTAACCCGGTTAGTTGTGCGTTGAGCTTTATGGCGGGTATTAGGGTATTCAGGGACCCTAACTGGCTCAGAAAAAGACAAATAATGTTTATGGCAATATTTTCATGTTCCGGGTATAGTCCGGTTGTTCGGTTGGATAGTAATCCGTTAAAGTGCTTAACAAAGCTTTTAAGTGTCGTTAATCCCCTTTTTAGTGACACAACTTATTCCTGACACTTTGGAAAGTGTCTAGTAATATTTTTCTCATGTTTTGGCACTTTATTAGTTAGCTAAAAGCTGATTTGTTAATTAAAGTGCTGAGTTTTGTGCTTAGTGTCCGTTTTAGGCACATCCTGTCATTGTATCTTATTCCTAGAGACGCAGTTCTACAACCCTGATATCCCTACACTCACTTATGGGTGTAGTAAAATCTTTCTGGCTCATACAGGCCTTAGAGGCAATATCTGCCCGGTGCTGGCTTTATCAGCATGTTCAATAGGTTATCCGTTCATAGTGCTACTGTGCTTTTGTGCATCATGTTTGTCACTAGGGCTCAGTATGTAAATAATGTAGTGATGGTATGTAAAGTATGATGCAGGAATATACAAGTATCAGAAACCATGTAGCAGTTCATCAGTAATTTCAAGCTAGCACAGTAATTAAGCAGTAATTAATTATTAATTAAGTCGTACGGATACCTGGTTTAGTGAGGGTTGTCACAAGGACGACCCGACCATCGATCGAGGAAAGAAGGGATTAACCCTACTTAACGAAGCTCGACCCGTGGACTAATCCCCAGATTATCCACTGCTTCATCACCCTCCAAAAATCCTTAAAAACCCAATTTTTTATATCATTTTATTGTTGGTAAACTACTTGCTCCAAAAGCGAGAAATATAAAATATAAGGCCCTACTAATCCTAAGCCACTACCCTAAGCTCAACTCAAATATGACTGCTTGACGAAAAACTCAAACGACCGTTTAAAAATAAGGGGGCTATGATGTAAGCCCTAGGTTTCAAAGGGTCGCTCGACGAATCTCAACCTTGAAAAGTAGGGGTGGCTATGAGGCAATTCCCAACCTTCAAACGGTTGTTTAGTGCAAACACGAACAGTTGTTTGAAAACGATATGTAATTAGATTGCTAGTGACGTGTGTATAAAAGACAAAAATAAAAATAAAATTTCCCATGTGTGACCGGTTTATTATTAGCTAATATATTATCAAAATCGAAATCATGTATATTATTCCATATATAAGTTTGCAACTTTTTTGTGCATTATCAATTGTACATTGTGCTTTGGGGCTTTTTAAAAAAAAATGATTTTTTAGTTTTAAACCAAAGGTTTTTACTTTTTACAATTTTAACCCTACATAATTTGTTTTTTTTTAACTTTAACCCAAAACTTTTCATTATTTGCAATTTAACTTCACAACTTTTGTCACTTATACTTTTCATCTTTCGCAAATTTTCGTTTTACGTATAGTTCTAAATTTTTCGAGTTAATACGACGCAACGTGCATGTGTGGTTCAACATTTTTACCTCTATTTTTTCATGTTTGACAGGTTTGTCGCAACACGCATATCCTAGGTCGAGTCAGTGTTGGTGGTCGATGACGGTTGTGTGACATTAGTATTATTTGACACCGTTTTACGCCCCGCCGCAACGCGGGGTGTGCTTTGAGGGGTTTTCAAAGTAAAATGGTTATGCATATGGTTGTCGTAACGTTGGCTTTGGGGGTTTTCCAAAATAATTGATTTTTTTTTTTACTTTTAACCCAAAACTTTTTATCTTTTGCAATCTATACTCATAACTTTTTTTACTTTCTACTTTGGTCCTTTATAGTTTTCATTTTCCGCAAATTTTTCGCTTTATAGTTGGTTCTAAATTTTGTGACTTAACACATCGTAACGTGCGTATTTGGTTTAACGTTTTTACGTTTCGTTCTAAATTTTGCAAGTTAACACGACGCAACGTGCGTGTGTGGGTGAACGTTTTTACATCGTCTATTTTTTCCTTGTTTGACATGTTTAACATAACGTGCGAGTCCTAGATTGACTTAGTTATAACTAAAGAATCCCCGCCGCATTGCGGCGGGTCGCAATCCTAGTTAAAATAAATTAGTAGAAAATATTCATTTTATTAACTATATTATATAAAATTAAAAAAAAAAGTTGCGCAAGAAAGAAAGGGGTAAATTTCCAAACGGGGAACCATTTTGCCATATGCCATCCATGCTTATTACATAAACACGTGAGAGCTGCGGCACGTATGCACCTCCATTTTCTCTCTCTAAATTCTTCCCACCAACAAACATTCTTTCTCTCTCTCTCACACACACAAACACTCTCTCTAGAAGTATTGTGCGAGAAGGATTTACAGAAAGCTTCATATTCATATTCATGGCGGTTCATCAAGCAAATTGTTCTTCATTTTTTCTTCCGTTCTTCACTCTACATTGAATCTCGTTAAAACATCGCACTATCTGCACGTATATTAACCAGATCTCTAGGGTTTCGAGGTATATGAACTAACTTTGTCTCGCAAATTCCTTTTCGATATCTCTAGTAGTTTCTAGATTGTCATACTGATTTTGTGACTGTTTTTTGTTCTTGAAGTGTAGTACAATATCATGTTTATCGATTTGAGTGATTTATTTCTGTTGATATTGACTGATCTGAGGTAAAATATAGAGTTTGTCAGTTTGACTGAATTTGTTTTTGATGAAAAGGATTGATCAGCAAGTATTAGAAGTTCATTTAGGTTTAAGTATTAAATATGGCATTCATGTCTAGATTGATCTGAGAAGAAACACACGGAGTAGATCAGCTAATTTAATGCTTTTTCCGACCTTTTCTAGTTGTTATAACTTCAACTTATAGTCGCAAATCATATATCTAGGGTTTTCTCCGGTTATTTTGGGTTTTACACGTATTCATGTGTGCATTGATTACGGTATGAGCATGTGTGTGTGTGAGAGAGTGTGTTGTGAGCGAATTAAATGTTAAAAAGTGTTGTTATGTTATAAATGCTCTTATTTCTATTCACAGAAGTTGTTTGATTATAACTTTGGTAGAACAATTTCTTTTTTATGTGATGCAAAACCCTATAAGTTAGTTACATGTTTTACTGCAGATAAATCCAAATAAATCTATGCAATCACCAAAATTATGTTGAATATTTACTAATTTCCTTATCAATTTTATTTTATAAGTCCATCAATTTCATTTTAGGTTTCAAAATTTTCAGGTTAGCTAACAGTGAAAATGGAAACTTATCATCGCAAAAGATCAAAAAGATCCGCTATTACAGCTAACAATGTAAGCTCTCTCTTTCACACACACACACACACTCAACCTGTCATGATGCCATAATTAGGGCAATGCATTTCATTACAATCAGAATTTTACTTTTGCAGTTACAGTGAGCCGTTTTGTTTGTTTCTCTCTCTAGACTTTAACCCACGCTCCTCTAATACACGCGCCATTTTTGTTACCATATTATTATAGTATTGTACACCAAATGAAAGCAATCTTGCCTGATCATAATCAAATAGGAGATAATGAGCTTGAAAAGGCAAGAAACAAACAGCGTACTAGACGGCGCACAAAGACAATCACCACCTTTGGCCAGACAACTACTGCTTGATGCAGATTGTACGTACACTTCATGTATACTTTATGGTTTCAAATTTCAAATAAAACTTTAATTATGATCACTATTTTCAAGATTCAAACTATTTCTATCTTTCTTTCTCGTTTCTCAATAATGGCTGGTCAATGTATTATGTTTGGAGCAGATGAAGTCCCAGATGAAGAGATTGAACTAGGCTCTGTGTACGAGATTTATCACAAAAACCTTCCTCTTAGAACTCCTTGTCAGCTGAGGTCAACTCGTGTTGTTATGGTAATTAGTTACTTTAATCTGGGTAGTTTGGAAAACTTGAATCTTTGGCTCACTCGATAAAAGCTTGTTCGTAGGCAAGCTCGTCTTGTTATGCTCCTTGGCTCATTTAAACTAAAATCCAAATTTTTATAATATGTATGATTTTAACCCTCATATTTTTTTTTCATAAATTACACATTGACTCGACACAAACTGACATGAGTTTTTTCTGTAAAAGGAGCCCAAGCTCTGCATTACATAAACAAGCGGAGCTCGAGCTTAGCTCGGTTCAAGCAACTTTAATAAGTTTAAAAAAGAAAGACCCTTTGATTTTCACTGAGCATGAGTTTGTTGATGATTTAATTTGCAGGTAAGTGAGAAGACTGATTTGAATGTTGCTATAAGGTATCCAAGCATGCTATCATTGCGAACTTATTTTAGCAATGGAATCACGGAGATGTATCCTGCATTAGATGAGAAGTTTGTAATGGGAACTAAGCTTGCAAGAAAAGTGCTTTTGCGGCAAGTCCCATCTCAAGAATTTGCTGAAAAGAAGCATTTGGAAGGTTTTTGGCTGGTGAAAACAAACAGTCAACTTGGGTCACATTTGGGTTTGAAAATTGAGGACATTGGAGTAGCGAGAGAGCTGAAGAACAATATGATAAGGTGGGGGGTTAGAAGGCAGGTTATGTTCATTGGGAGACCCAAAGAGTCCAGCAATACCCAATCATCTTCAAGCTTTGTTCAAGGTGAAGAAGAAGTGAAAACTGAACAACAAAATAGCAAAGATGAATGCCAAGAAGATGAGGAAGTTGAAGATCAGGAGGAGAATGATGATGGACCTGAAGATGATAGTCTTGAATGTACCAGGATTTTGAGAAAAAGAAAGGGTAAACAAGTGAAACACTTATGGCAGACAAATAAAAAGCCTATGAAGCGATGCAGGAAGTTAGTAATCAGAGATCCAAGTGATAGATGGTCCAAAGAAAGGTAACCAAAGATCCCTAGCTCTTTTTCAAGTTCATTAACTATACATTAACACATTAATTAATTGAACACGGTACACATTTATATATAAAAGGTACAAGGCTGCGGAGTTAAGTCTTCTAGAAGCAATGAAGGAGAAGAAAGCAATGATTGGGAATCCAATTACGAGGCCTGCGCTTCGAGTTGAAGCGCGTAAAAGGATAGGTGACACTGGACTATTAGACCACCTGTTGAAGCATGTGGCAAACAAGGTGGCACCTTGTGGCACATTGCGGTTTAGAAGATCACACAATGCCGATGGTGCAATGGAATACTGGCTTGAAAGTGCAGATCTTCTTAAAATCAGGAAAGATGCTGGAGTGAAGGACCCTTTCTGGATTCCACCACCTGGTTGGAAGCCCGGTGATTCTCTAGTCCAAGATCCCATTGTGGCAAAAGAAATCAGGAATCTCCAAGAAGTAATTTCAAATATCAAAAGGTGATAAAACTTCACTATATTCAAAAGATTATTATCATATAATCATTTTCAAAACAGTTTGAAGGTCTAATCAATGGTTTAATTTTTTGGTCCCTTCACAGGGATTATGAGGAGGAATTAGGAAAACTGAAAAGGTAATTAATTAATTTATTAATTATATAAGTAAAATGATAATGTATTCATTTAGATAGTTTGGTTATGTGTGTAAACAGGGAGGTCCAGGAGTTGAGTTTAAAGAAGGATGAAAGTCAAGCTATAGTGGTTTCTGAACAAGTTGACCCGGTTTCTAAACAACTAACTGAAATCTTTAATTATATGTTTGATTCAAAGTCAGAAACAAGTGAGGCACATAAGGTAGGTAACAGTTTCATTTTTCAATTCTGAAATGATGTCTTATCAATACATATACCTTCATTCTTGTTTCTTTCCATGGCAGGATAAATGCAGCAAGGTCACTTCAGATTTCCTAAAGAACCTACAGGTCAGTCTTCTAATTAATGTTAAATGATATATATATATAAACATACGTACGGATCAAATGCCATAAATATGCCTAAGAAGGTGCTAATTTGATATGACATCACCAAATTCTATGCACCAGTCTTTCTAAAACTGTTGTTTGGGGAGTTGACTACCTAGCTTAGCATTATATCAAGCTCATGCAATTAGTTAAGGGGTTTAAACAATTTTCTGGGTTACCTTGATAGTCAAGTGTTTAAAATTTTGGAATGTTAACTATGTCAAAATATTATATACATACAATATTAGATTTTAAAATGGATGTATTTCATATATTTAACTGATCTTCATTAGTGTTTACCTGTTTATATTATTATGTATACATACAATGTGGTCCATCCTCCATATTTAGATGATTAAAAGTTAAAAAAAAAAAAAAAAAAAAAAAAAAAAAAAAAAAAAAAACTAGAACTAAAAAGAACAATAAGGAAATTTTAGACCAACACCTTTTATAGGATCACCATCACCATTAGGGGAGCATCTACATAATAAACAACAAATACCGGATATTGATAATTGTACGTTTTTATGGTCGTATTCTTAGGATATATATTTCTAGGTTTAGTGATCACTTTGATAAATGCAAATACATTTTACACGTGTTGTGCCATTCTAAGATATGGACCCATATGACTATAGGTAGATGTTTAAAGTACTTAAAATAATTCAAAATGGATGCATTCTGTTTGTATGGGGATTAATGTAGTATAGTTTTAGCTAAAATTTTGAATATGCCAAAAGTGAGCACAAATCATGCTCATAAATAAAAAAAAAAAAATGTTCATTTTTCTTTAAAAGGCCTTTTTATTATAAGAGTGGATATACAATTTTCAAAGTTAACACAAAGTTCCTAATTTATCTCTTAAAGTTACAAGTTTTTATATAAATTCCTATAAATAATAACTATCACTTTTTTGTTAATTAATTTATTATTATAAGATATACTTAATTGTTAGAATTTGAATGCAAAGTTGACTTTTAATCTGGCATGTATATATATAGAGACTAGAATACAACATATGTGATCGGAGGGTACAATACATGATGTGATATTAAAACATGTATGTATTATATACACAGGCATGGATGCTGGCCGAGGTTGGTAAACAGACAACCCAGATGAACACACACAGCACAGAATTAATTACCACCACAGTCTCTGATGCACAAAAGGAGTCAGAAAAGCTAAAAGCTGTAGCCACACTAGCAAAAGATGCGGGGACTGAAAGTGGTCGGAAAGCAGAGGGAAAAGCAGCCAAAATAGAGAGGCTGAAAAGTGGGTTCAAACTTTTTAAACCCCAAGGCACATTCCTGTGGCCAAATATGGTAAACCCCAGCAGCACCACCACATCTTCTATGTCTTCTCGTGTTGAGGATCTGCTTGTGGTCCCAACTCCACCCTCTGTTAACTCCTCCACCCCACCCCACCACCACCACCATCACCACCACCTTACCCTTGTACCACCTCTTAAGCCTGTTCCCTATAGACGCCCACTCACCGTCACACTTTCAGAACCACACCCCTCCACCACTATCAATCTAAATGATGTTCCCACTAATCCCTCTTCACACCGGACTTTAAACTACTGTGAGTGTATTTATTTATAGCAACAATTATTTTATTTTTTATATATGGGATTTTAATTTTGAATATATTTTGGTCATGAAGAATTGAATGGTCAGTTGGAGAATAAGGAGCCAAATTTTGAAGTATGATACAAGAGGAGGAGCTAGCTCAGGTGGCACCATGGGTAATCTTGTTTCTTGTTATAGGTTAAAGACAATTAGCTAGCTAGTTAGCTAGTTAGTAGTAGCTGCATGCATATCTCAACAACTACCAAAGTTGGTTTTTGGATCCTAAACTTTAGTACTACTATATGTCTGTTAATGGAAGAAGCTAGCACATCATTCATTCATGTGGCATGTATGTAAATCTTCTCGGTTGATGCAAATTAATGGCACCATGCACCCACTGATTCAACGTCCAAATTGTTAATGTTTAAAAAACACTGGATCATCAATGGTGTTAACTATTAAACATGATGAAAGTTCAAATCTATAACTTATCTGCAAAGAGTGACATTCTTGTAAAGTCATTGATTTTTTATTGTACATGATAAGATCAACGAAGAGAAGCATAACTATAAACGAGAAACTATCGAGAGAAGTTGATACGATATTGAATGTTTAGTACTTCAAACCCTTATTTATCGAGTAAATATCAATTCGTTTTGGAAAAATGAAATTGACTTTCTAAATAAATCACTCAAATAAAATATCAACATAATTTCACATAGAAAATGCGATAAATCAGAATTCATAAAATTTATACGAAAAAAGCTGATTTTCCGTATAATATATAGAATATACTTCAGACGTGTACATAATGAGATTAAAGTTGGATAAACGATCAAAGTAGATACGTGACCATAGGTTCAAGCAGGGGGAGACTCACATAGAGTAGGTCGGGGTCCCTGGACCCCAATCTTTTTAAAAAGATCAATAGATCCGATATGTTAAATATTTCAACGACTTCATAATAATAATTAGTGGATTCATGTATATATATAAAAACAAATACAAGTAAACAACTATTATACGCAAAACTAATCAATAATACAAACTTTGTGATTTTCTCATATTTAAATATTTAAATACAATGATTATCAAAATATATATGGAGCCATTTCGAAGGATAAAAGTGAAGTAGTATATTCTTCACTAAAACATACATGGTTGGTCAGGTGTTTGTCGAAATAATCACATAGCCAATAAGATCATAACACATGGACAAAGAAGATTTGAAATTGTCCCTGAATTACCATGAAAATATCCAAATTGATTCGGGATTCTAATTGTTTGTCTTTTAGACTTTTATTTGAGGGTACACAGCCGAATTTTTAAATCGACACCTTTAATATAGGTCGTATAGGTCTATATGTGTCGTATTGCTTTTTTAATTTCAAATAAAGACAGATGTGTCAGATTTTTTCTATTTGACTGGACCTATACGTGTCGTATAGGTCTATACGGGTCGTATTGGTTGAGTTTACGCATCGAAAAAGCAAAACATAAAATTATGAAATTTTGATTTTACCCCTATCCGCATCGTATAGGTCAAAACTGGGTCGTATAGTAGGCTAACACGAATCATATAGACCTGTACGATCCGTATATACCCCCTGAATTCTAAAAAAAACCAAAGCAATACGAACCGTATAGGTCCAGTCAGCCATCAGACAAGAACTGACACATGCAGATTTGACTTTTGAACTTATACGACCTGTATTGAAAAAGCAAAGTGTGCGGATAGATTGGTTGGTGTGCCAATAGAATCCCCCTTATCTGAACCAGATAAAAATAGTACAAATTGCGTCGGAACTATACAATTAGGGACTGTTTGTTTGGATCTGAACTTAACCATTAAGAGGGAAAGGGTCTCATTCGGTCAGATGTTTGTTCATTGAGACTGTTTGGTTAAAAAAAAAAAAACATCTGAATGATTAAAGTTAGGTCAAGTTAGGTCTGATTCGATCAGACATTGATTGATATCTGACTGGGCCAGAGGAGAAATGAGAGCTTATTTGGTCAGATCTGACTGGGCCAAACAGCCCCTTACTTTCATATACAACCCAATAGTTAAAAATAACTTACAAGTTAAAGTTTTAAGTTTGATTTTGATCTAAACCACTAAACTTTTTTATATAAGTTTTGTAACTAATTAATATTCATGGAAAATGTATCAAAATCTTGTTGAGAACAATTGTTGAGTCTAAAATCGGAGCTTCAAATAACGGAATTCTATTCTGACAGTTTGGTCAAGTTAACGTTTGTTGTGACCCAATGTACAGATTTTCCCATTCGTTAAGATAAAGAGCACCTTAGTGGGGCGCTATATGCCCCCAAAAGCCAAACATAGCATCCAATGGCGCCCTCTACACCGTGACGAGGGGCTTTATCGGATAAAAAAAAAGATGATAGCGCCATCACCTTCACGGAGCTATGGGGGTTGTTTTCAAAAAATAGACCAATAAATAAAAAAATATATAAAGATGTAAAGAGGAACACTTAAGGGTAAGTACCTTAATCTCGATCAACCGTCATTCGTCACGTCAAATTTTGCTCAGAGTACTCATTAGCTACTAACTATCGGAAGCGTCTACCCTTGCCGTAAACTAATTTTTTTATTTAAATAAAGTTAAATGTTAATATAACAAATATACTTCGTTAAATTAAAAAGAAAAATACATAATTCAAAGCAAACTAATAAAAATAAAATAAAAAAAAGTTGAAATAATACTTAATTCATACTACTCATCATCTTCCTCCTCAAGGTACGGTAGATCTTGAGCTACAAGATGAACGAGAAGATCACTTCTAAGTCGATAATGTGTATCGCTATCCATCAATTTCGCAATCACTGTGTCGTCAAAAACTGGTTCGACGACTGGATCCTTAATGTGGATTGGTGAGAACGCATGCCTCTCGTCCTTTAAGATCATATTGTGAAGTATCATGCACGTGTCACACCATGCAAAATCAGAGTTGGACGTAACGACTTGTATCTTCATTGCACGGCGGAAGTATAAAGCTAAAACTTCTAGAAAGTTGAACGCCAACTAAGTACTCGAATCCCAAAGGATTCTCCTATTCCAACAGTGTCATAGCTCATATGTGAAATCTGAGAAAGGACATGTTAAAAAGTCAACGTAAAGTTGACGTAATAAACCGTTTTCCTTGGCATTGATGACTGTTGTAAGGGTCAATCAAAAACCTAATTAATCCATAAATAGCGTAAGTAGGGTATCGTATCCATGGGGAGCTTGTGGTCAGTGTAGAAGATTTAACTAAAACTAAAATTACCTATATTGGGGGGTTTGATTAATTGATTTTTAAAATAAGAAAACTATTTAGAAAAGTTGCGATCAATATGAGAAAAAGCAACCCCCACCCGGAATCCTGATTGCTCGTTTTCACAAAGACTCGTTTATAGATTAAAAACACCACATAGACATGGCCTTGGGATGAATAAATTTGATTAATTATTAGAGATAGTTTTTAACATTCACCATGCAATCTAATAATCCGTTTAGTTATATCAATTACCCACCAATTTACCAACCAGCTAACAACGCAAGAAAGTTACCAATACGGTTGATAAACCACAAATAATTCAAATATAAAAAAATGGTTCGCAGATCAAACACAACTAGTCAAGATTTACCAGTTAAAAGAATCCGTAAACACAGTTTAATGAAAAACGACACACAATCATTCATCCGGGCGGGAGCTACAATTATTTTAGCCGCTCATGGTTGTCATCGAAACTTCAAATTTGATCGAGAATGATTGAGACATGGAAAAGAGCTTGAAAGATGAAAAGAATGATGAATGAATGATATTGAATTCTCCCATATGTTCACGTATTAAATTTGAGCCCAATCATTCAGATTCGTAAGTTTGCAAGACATTACGAGCTATATATTAACAGTGAGGGTATAATCAAGCTAGACTAATTAAGAGAATATAAATTCGTCGCTTAAGTGCAAGGAGCTACCGGTCACGACAGGGTGGTCAGCCCAATAGATTTATCAACAATTCCACGCATGTAATATTAATGATTAAGTTGGCTAAAAGATATTGAGCCAAGTGCCCCGTAAGTAGGGTCACCCAAATGCCAGCCTCAAATGAACAATATATATATATATATATATATATAGAAAAAGTATATCATACATTACGGCTTAACGTACTTCACGTACAACAACGTGCGTGATTTTTTATATAACATGCGTGATTAATGTTTTCAATATGCGTGATTATTGTGCTTCAACATGCGTAATTTTGGATTTTTGAGTTATAACGTGCGTGATTTTAAAATGAACGTGCGCAATTACCTGTCGTACGTGATGTACGTTAAGCCATAATGTACGTTAACCTTCTTCTATATATATATATATATATATATATCCTACTAGAAAGTTAAATTTAATATACGGTGTTATTCAAACACCGTCATGCCCTACGTTTCGCGTCAAAATGTCTTTATATCAATCAAAATCCCGTTTTCCTCGAAAACAATTTTATATCATACACATTTCCAAATCCATGATTTCCATAAAAACATATCATATCATTTCAAAACCATATTTTCCACGAAAATATATTTTTAGATTATTCAAGGCATATTTTATACAAAAAAAACGTATAGTGTTCTTCCCCCAAAACAGTATATAAAGCAGTAAAAGAGGGGTTAGTGACACTCACCTTTGGGTGCGTTTTTATATTATCACACTCCCTCAAATTAGTCTACACGTCCTAAATTAAGTAGGAACTGATAAAAACTAAAGTGAAAATAGAGATAAACTTCATTCAATCCTTCACAATATTCAACATTACAATATATAGAGATAAACATAACCATAAACCCTAAAGCCCATAAGTAATGAGTTGGGCCTAAAATGTCTGGTTTATAACACTCCCCCTCAGACATTTAGAATTATACACAGTTTAACAACATACTTCAGGATGATGTTAAATAGGTACTTCAGGACCTGAATAAATAAACTGATACTACTGGATCAGCTATGCTGCCTCATTAAAAACCTTACTAAGAAAAACCCAGTGGAACAAAACTTAGTTAAGGGAAAAAGAGTACAGCGTGTATAATTCTCCCCCTGAATTTAACAAACATCTTTCAATCTACGAAGACCGATCTTGTGTGATAGCTGCTCGAAACCCTTCTAGGTAAAGATTTTGTGAACAGGTCAGCTAGATTTTCACTTGACTTAATCTGGCGAACATCAATTTCCCCTTCTTTTTGCAAGTCATGTGTTGAGAAAAATTTTGGTGAGATGTGCTTTATTCGATCACCCTTGATATAACCTTCTGTGATCTGAGCTATGCAAGCAGCGTTGTCTTCATAAATAATTGTCGGCTCCTTCTTGATCTGTTCTAATCCGCATGCTTCTTGTATGTGATTAGTCATTGATCTCAACCACACGCATTCTAGACCAGCATCATATAGTGCTATTAATTCGGCATGATTTGATGATGTTGATGTAAGTGTTTGCTTAGTTGACTTCCAAGAAATTGCTGTGCCACCGTATGTGAATACATAACCTGTCTGAGATTTTGCTTTGTGAGGATCTGATAGATATCCGGCATCAGCATACCCAATAAGCTGGGACTTTTGATCTTTCTGATAGAAAAGACCTAAGTCTTGTGTCCCGCAAATATACCGGAATATATGTTTTATACCATTCCAGTGTCTACGTGTTGGATTCGAACTGTATCTCGCTAGTACATGTACTGCAAATGCAATGTCAGGTCTTGTGTTATTTGCGAGATACATAAGGGCACCGATTGCGCTTAAGTACGGTACTTCTGGACCAAGTACTTCTTCGCCTTCTTCTTGAGGGCGATAAGGATCCTTGTGTGGATCTAGCGGTCGGACATCCATAGGTACGCTAAACGGATGTGCTTTATCCATATTGAAACGTACTAACATCTTCTGGATGTAGTTTGATTGATGGACAAATGTGCCATTGCACAGATACTCAAATTGTAGTCCGATGCATACTTTTGTCATACCAAGATCTTTCATCTCAAATTCATTCTTTAACAACTGAGCAGCTTTCTCTATCTCTTCAGGAGATCCGATGATGTTGATATCATCAACATAGACTGCTATTATAGTGAAATTTGAGAGTGTTCTCTTTATAAAAACACATGGACTGATTACATCAGACTTGTATCCTTCTTTTTCGAGATATTTACTAAGCCGATTGTACCACATACGACCAGATTGTTTGAGACCATATAAAGATCTCTGGAGCTTTATAAAACACATATCTCGAGGTGTTGATTTTAATGCTTCAGGCAATTTTAATCCTTTAGGGATTTTCATGTAGATGTCATTTTCAAGTGTCCCATATAGGTATGCAGTGACGATATCCATTAGTCTCATATGAAGTCCTTCAGAGATTGTGAGGCCGATTAGGAACCTAAGGGTTATCGCATCCACTAAAGGGGAATACGTTTCCTCATAATCAACTCCTGGGATTTGGGAAAACCCTTGTGCTACAAGTCGAGCCTTATATCGTACAATCTTATTCTTTTCATTTCTCTTTATTGCAAACACCCATTTATAACCTATTGGTTTGACGTCTATGGGCGTTCGGACTACAGGTCCGAAAACATGTCGCCTTTCGAGCGAATTAATTCGGCGTTTATGGCTTCTTGCCATCTTGGCCAATCATTTCTGTGCATGCACTCTTCTAAAGTTTTTGGTACGTAATCATTTTCATTGATTACATCCGTTGCTATAGCATATGCGAATATATCATCAACATGTGTTTTATTCCGGTTCCACATTGTACTATCTTGTACATAATTAATAGAGATCTCCTTTTCGTTCGGTACCGGTGTTTCTTCTGAAACTTCATTTTCCTCTGGATTCATAGTTGTCTCTTCTGGGACATTTATCTCTACCGGGGTTTCACTTATAATCTTTTGTGAGTTTTCACCAACTGCGTTACTTTGCTCATTTCGTTTCCGTGGGTTTTTGTCTTTGGAACCGATTGGTCTCCCACGCTTTCGTTGTATAGTAATCGCTTCTAGGATTACTTCAATTCGAGCAGGTGCATTTAATGCTGGTACATGTGACTTTGTCACTCTATTCGTGTCTGTGAATGCATCTGGTAATTCATTCGCTATTCTTTGCAAATGTATGATCTTTTGGACTTCATATTCACATTGACTACTTCGGGGGTCGAGATTTGATAGCGATAATGCATTCCACGTTATTTCTTGTGTTACCAGTCTTTCTTTGTCCTTGTCTCCCCCTAAGACTGGGAACATCATTTCATCAAAATGACAGTCAGCATATCGTGCTGTAAACACGTCTTCCGTCATTGGTTCTAAATATTTAATTATGGATGGGGAGTTAAAACCAATATAGATACCCAATCTTCTTTGGGGTCCCATTGTAGTACGTTGTGGTGGCGGTATTGGTACGTATACCGCACAACCAAAAATTCTAAGGTGGGACAAACTTGGTTCTCGTCCGGAGACCAGTTGCAATGGGGAGTATTCGTGATCAGCAGTTGGTCTCAATCTAATCAGTGCAGCGGCATGCAAAATAGCATGACCCCATGCAGAAGATGGTAGTTTACATCTCATTAAGAGTGGTCTAGCGATTATTTGTAATCGTTTGATCAGAGATTCAGCTAAACTGTTTTGTGTGTGAACATGAGGTACTGAATGTTCAACATTGATCCCGATTGACATACAATAGTCATTAAAAGCTTGAGATGTGAACTCTCCCGCATTATCCATTCGGATGTTTCTAATTTGATTATCGGGGAAATTTGCTCTCAATTGTATGATTTGAGCTAAAAGTCGGGCAAATGCTACATTTCGAGTAGCTAAAAGGCTCACATGTGACCACCTGGAGGATGCGTCTATTAAAACCAAAAAATAGCGAAATGGTCCACACGGAGGATAAATAGGCCCACAAATATCCCCTTGGATTCTTTCCAAAAATGAGGGGGTTTCATGTATCAATTTAGTTTGTGAGGGCCGAGTTATAAGTTTGCCCAGAGAGCATGCTGCACATAATAAGTCTTGTGGTAGCAAAACTTTTAAGTTTTTTTTTTGAGGGGGTGCCCGGTTGCACTTTTAATTATTCGTCTCATCATTATGCTACCAGGGTGACCTAAACGGTCATGCCATATATTGAATGTATCTTTATCTAACAGCTTTTGGTTACTCACCATGTATGATTCGATAGGATTGATATTAGTACAATATAACCCAGAGGATAAGGCTTCTAATTGTTCAACAATTGTTTCTTTGCCATTTTTGTTTGAAGTAATTTGAAGATATTCAATATTATTTTCAGATATTGTTTTTAGGTAGTAACCGTTTTTTCGAATATCTTTAAAGCTGAGTAAATTTCTTCTGGATTTACTAGAATATAATGCATTATCAATATTTAATTGGGTACCCGAAGATAATGTTATGTGTGCTCTGCCGGAGCCTTCGATAAGGTTACTGACACCAGATATAGTACTAATCGGTGTCTCTGCCGGAGACAACTTAGAGAAAAATTTCATATCTTTGAGAATAGTGTTAGTACTACCGCTATCTACCAGACATTCATCACCAATAATAGCTCTGCTGGAGCTGGTATACATATTTCTTCCGGATTTGATGAACAGCAATTATCTGGATCCAAGCCGTAAAAATTCCCTGATGAATAATGCTATCGTGCTGATAACGTGATAAGAATTAAAGAGAAAAGAGATAAACTGAAAATCCATACTTCACAATATTCAACATTACAATATATAGAGATAAACATAACCATAAACCCTAAAGCCCATAAGTAATGGGTTGGGCCTAAAATGTCTGGTTTATAACAGGAACGATTTAATAACTAATTATTCTATTAATACCTAAGTTTCTCCAATAAAGTGTGGTTCCTAACGGATACTTCTCCTATATATATATATATATATATATATATATATATATATATATATATATATATATATATATATATATATATATATATATATATATATATATAGGGAGCCGTTAGAATGAAAACCACCTCGAGTTGTAAGAACCGCGAGAACTACACCCCACGGAGCGTCGTCCGCCATGATTTTTTTTTACAAGTAGATGTGTATATTATAAACACAGCCGTAAAAAATCATGACGAACGGCGCTCCGTGGGGTGTAGTTTTTTACACCACAAGTTTGGTGAAAAAAAAAGAAAAAAGAAAAAAAATTAAAAACCAAACTTGTGGTGTAAAAAACTACACCCCACAGAGCGCCGTTCGCCATGATTTTTTACGGCTGTGTTTATAATACACACATCTACTTGTAAAAAAAAATCATGGCGAACGGCGCTCCGTGGGGTGTAGTTCTCGCGGTTCTTACAACTCGGGGTGGTTTTCATTCTAGCAGTCCCCTATATATATATATATATATATATATATATATATATATATATATATATATATATATATATATATATATATATATGTATATATATATAAAGAGAGAGAGAGAGAGAAACGGGATCAAGAGAAAACGACCAAAAGTGTGAGAACGGTGATAACGCATCCTGGCCCAACACGTGGCGCGGGACATGATCAGGGTCCGAGGGGTTTTTTTATCTTTTTAGTATTATTCTCCTTTCCCGATTTTCGCGTTTGACATGCTCCTTCATTTTTAGCGTGCAAGATAATTTTGGTGTTATCTAGAATCATTAATTACTTGGCGTTTTACTGTTTTTCTCAGATTTCTTCTCGTTGAATTAATTCTTTTTGTGTCACATAGATAATTTTTTTGGTATTATGGCTTTTTCCATGTCATTTTTTTGGCGTTCTGGGTCTTTTTGTTAATAATTGATTATCATAGATTAATATTTTATAAAATTACAATAATACGAAATCAAAATAAACTAATAGTCTTCCGTGGATGGGATTACATCAGAGATGTACCCATCGCTTTGTTCATCACTTTCTTCATATTCATTATCATCAAATTTTAGATTGGTGTATAACGCTATTATAGCTCGTCTCTTCTTTGCTGCAGCCTATTCTTGAATATCACTGCATCCTTGTATTTTGGATCGTTCGCAGGTGCTAAATCACAGAGTTGTTCAATGATAGATAGCAACCATGTCTTCAACATTTCCTCCATTGGCAATGAATATTGCACCCCGTTTTTATAAGTCACTTCAAGCGTTCCTTCTTCCTCATGCATCACCCAACTGCTAATTGTTGGTAGAGGAGTATCGTCAATATCATAATCATCTTCTGCTCGAAAATTTTCTCTTCAGTCTTTTTATTACAGTTCGAGTTCTTTCACAATTGTTGGTCATTGGAACCCCAAGGGCCAGGATATCCCTCTGAACCCCTTCATTCATACTAAGCATGGCTTTGATTGTCCTTACCTTCACCCTTCTCCTATCAGAGAACTTTATGATGAATCGTTTCTCTTTCCTTTCAAACATCCATGCAATAACCTTAGCCATTTTTAAAGTTTTTGGCGTTTTGGACAATATGTGGCGTTTTTAGTCGATGTTTTTGGCGTGTTTGAGCTTGTGTTCTCATGGTCTTCTTTTATATTGACATTTTCCCGCGCATGACAGGTAATTATGGCGTTTTGAAAAAGATAAATAAATTCAATTCCCCAAGTATTTGGCTTTCAATATAATAAATGTTAGTAATTATGTTTTCAGTTGTTTCATTTTACTGTTTTTGCAGTTACCGTGTTTTGTTTTCAGACTCAACTGTTTTTATGGTGTAACACATCTAATTAATCTTGACGGCTGTAATTATGGCGTTTTGTTTTCCAATGGCGTTTAGATAACGATGGGACTTTTTTGTTTTATTTTCTTTTGCACATTGTTTTAAGCTTTTTTTTATAATAGTACTTGTTCAAAGTAATATTATAGTTTGGTAGTTTTTGGGGCGTTTATGGCATGATGGCGTTTCACAAGCATTTGCCCGTTTAGCGTTTTATTATATTTTTCATTTATTGGATTAATGTATTTGTTGTTCTTAGCTAAAAATTACATAACAAACAATAGAAAAAGAAAATTAAAAAAAATCAAATAGAAGCAATTTATGATCTAAATCTTCAGTGTCATCAGTCTCTTTCTTCTTTTGAAACTACAAGAACTGTCACAAATAAATTGCGTTTTGGGTTTGGCGTGGTTTATTTTCTTTGTTCATCTGTTGAAGTGTCTTTGTGGATGTTGGAGACATAGATCGACTCCGTGTGGGTGGATGTTATCTGCTTGTCGTCTTCATTATAATCATCGAGGCCAAAGTAGCATTTACACTAGGATGGGTCTCTTCTACTCATCCAAACCTTCTTCAAGAACAAAGAAGACAAAATGACATATGGGTGTCATCAGTCACTCTTTCTTGAATTTTGTCTATCTTATGCAGCAAAATCTTACTCCCCTCACCTAACAAATCATTCAGCGAAACTTCATGCAGAACATTACTGAGTATCAAAGAAAAGATGTTTGCCATCGTTGATTTCTCTCAACTTTTTGGCATTTTACATTGAGTTGTATTTTTTAGGAACCATTGTGTTTTTTGTGTGTTTTTTTGGTGTGATAAACGGAAGGTGGTGAGACGTTTTTATTTATAGGATTTTTTTGCCGCGTAGTTTAGACGGGATATTATTTTTATAACAATAAATGCAATTAACATTTATCCGGATGTAAGGCTTAGCGTTTATATATTACGGCGTTTCACATTTTGTGGCGTTTTTGTAGCCTGAGAGCTTAAATAAAAACACATAAAAAAACTACGCAATGATAAAATTGGCGTTTTGTATTTATTTGGCGTTTTATATTTCAACGGCGTTTTATGTGAGAAATGATGTTTTACCTTTTTTACCCTTAATGAAGCGCGTCCACGTAATAAAATTTAAGTTATTTACGAAAACGCCACCGCGCCAATCTAGTCCATAGATTGTTTTGATCAGACGATCCATAACCGTTCTCACACTTTCCACTGTTTTCTCTAAATCCTGACCCTATATATATATATATATATATATATATATATATATATATATATATATATATATATATATATATATATATGGTAATTTTTTTAAGATTTATTTCTTAACAGAAACATTAATTTATTAACATAAATATATAATCAGAAATAACAGAAATATAAACAGAAAGAGAAATATAAACATAAATATATAAGAAATATTAAAAAGAAAAAACAGTAAAAAGTAAAAATATTACAGTAAAAAGTAAATAAGGGGGTAATAAAAAATTTCTTACAGTGGGTTACAAGAAAATGGCTCCCGAATGTGAAGACAGAAGCTCGAGTAAAACTTGAGATTTATGCACAACGGAGTGAACAAGGGGTAACAAAAGGTAAAAAAGACTCTTTTTTGTGGAATATAATATGAAGAACAATAAACGAAACTAAGGAGCTAGGAGGTTAGGCTAAGGAGTAACGGAAAGGATTTTAGTGTGCCATAAGGATGAATGAGAATGCAAGAATTCTATTGAATTCTGGGATGATTTTTACAACTGCATTCTATGCCTTATATAGGCAAAAGAAAAGCTATCCTACAAACAAAACACTGTACATATTGCTCTAATGTCAGAAAAATAAACAGATACAAATAAAAGAAAGAACAAGACAATAGGCACTATCTACAATAATGGATTCTTTTTCAGATGCATGTGCTGGGCAACAATCTGTCTAGAAATGTTGTGTACACCTGTCTCTTTTGGTCCATGCTTTCATCATTTCTCTCTTGAGGTCTTTGGCTTCATCATTTTTCTCTTTAGAAATCTCTGTGTGTTGAATCTATGGACTGTGGGCTTCCAGGGTCTGAGTCCAGTTCCTGGTCTTCTTCTAAATCGATTATGTGATCAATTTTAAGAGATTCTCCTTCTCCCACAAATGGTAGTAACATACTCCATTTGGAGGATGTGTAAATTTGAACATAATGCCCTTCACCTGATAATTTAAAGTCTAACCATTGCAAACTCTTAGGAATTTCTGGGGTTTTTTGATGTGTTTTGATAAAATTGTTTAAGGTTTCTGTATTTTCTTTACTCCCATCCTTTAACCATGGTAACTTTCCAAAGTCTATCTTGTAGTTTACAAATTTTGTCTCTTAAAGAGTATTTATAATCATCAGTATCTCTGATAAAGATCCTTTTCCTAGCTGGCATGTATGTATAAGCATCTGTATATGGGAGAGAAGAGAATATCTTGCAGGAAATTGTAGGACATAATGCTCTGATAGCAATATTGCCTGCTATAATTACCATCTTTTCACCCATTTTGTTTAAAAGATTTGTTGTTCTAACATCTGTCTTTATCTCTATGTAATCAATCATACCACTATGGTAAAATTGAAGGATTTGATCATCTGTTAATTTTGTAGGTGAGTGGATTTGGATTAACAGCAATCCAGTCCCTCTACCTTCTTGATCTGTTCTTTCAACAATTTTAAAACCTTGTTTTTCAACATCTTTTGTAAATGCCAAATCTGTTTTTGTAATTCGTACAGAATTATTGGGAACTCTGTGCAAACTTTTTGTGAAACCAACGTTTTGAATTCTGGAAACTTGTCTGTAACTTGTTGAATGCATGCCCACCATGGTGTATCAATTATTCTTGCTTTGAATGAATCATAGCTTCTGTTTAAGACTGTGTTTGTTTCTTTTTCTTAAAGTTTTTGTAGCACCTGTTTATATTTTGTTTCGAGAATACTAACTTTTTGTTTTAACAGACTATTTTCAACTTTTTCTTGTATAGACTGTGTATTTTTTCCTTGTTGTACAAGCTGATCTTGTAGCTCGATTATCAGCTCTTCTTGATTTTTAATTACTTGTTCTGGCTTAATTTTTGCCATATCTGCAAACGTTTGCACCTCTTCAGGTTCTATGTAAAAGCCACTTACCCCAAAATGTTCTCTTGCTGTTTCTATAGCTTTTTGAAAATCTGTAAAGCCTTTGTAAATTGGATTGGGGCATTGGATATGCTTATCCACAGTTTCCCATTTATTAAAAATACCAATTTTAGTGCCTCGAAATATGACATAATGGGTAAACTTAGGCCTCTGTGGTTTCTCAGGTGTTTTACTGGTTTGTTCATAAAAATAAATACTTAATGCATTTAACACCTGGACTTTAAAGGTTGAGGCCCGAGGCATAGTTTGAATATGCCACAGGTTCTATAGTAAACACTGTTGTTTTTCTGTTAATTGCATGTATTGGGATCATCACATCTTTGCAATGCATAATTACCAAAGGTGATAACCGCATTTTGTGTATTCTGTGATTGAGAGCTTGCCCTTTGTGTAAAATGTCTATTTTTTTAGAGGACGAACATTTGTAGCCTTTGATTGACTTGGGTTGTAAAACTGTGTAATATTGTTGAGATATGTTAGTGTTGCAGGCAGTTGTCTAAAATTCTGTGTTCTCGCTGCTTGTATTGACTGGCTCATGAGTTTCTCTGTTTTCTCTTCTTCGGATGATGTATTCATCGGAGAGGATTTTGTATGCTGTGTAGGATGTACAAGTATTGCCTTTCCTTTATCTTTTTTCCTGTCTATCTAAAAGCAACAATCTGTTAATATTACGGGATAACATATCGGTTATCCCATTATTTTCCCCTTAATATGTTCAAAATTTATTTGATATCCACTTCCTTGGATAATATTTTGTAAATTAACCCATCGGGTCCTGTTTATCTTTTTGCTTTGATCATTTTTTATAAATTTTACAATAGCCTCACAATCAGTTCTTACTGTAAATTCTTTGTGAAGAAAAAGTTTGAATTTTTCTAATGCATACATCAATGCCTGTATTTCAAAATCGATACTAGTCCAACTTGTTTTGTTTTGAAAATTACCGCTTGCATAAGCACAAATTTTCTCTTCTTGCTTAGGGCTATATTTATTTGGTTTGCAGAGAAGAACTGCTCCCCATCCTTCTTTGCATCCATCTGTCTCACTAATTATGTAATCTGTAACAAGTGGTAATTCTAGTGGTTTAATATTTTTAACTGCCATTTTAATTTCCTTAACTAGTTTTATATCTTCTGAATTAAAGTACCTCTGGCCGTTTTTTGTTGTTTTACTGTATAAAGGCCCTACTAACTTTGATAAATTTGGAACAAATTTTTTGGCATAATTGACCAGTCCCAGAAAGGCTTGTATTTGTTTTAAGTTTTCAATTTTTTTTGTGAAATCAAGTATCTTTTTAGATATATGTGATTGTAATTCTATTTTTCCGTTACCTATTTCTAATCCTAGGAAAGATATTTTTCTTTTAAATAATTCCATTTTTCGTTTGGACACTACTATTCCATTCTTTTTTATTTCTTCAAACACCTGTTGTAAATGTTTTTCATGTTCTTGTACTGTTTGGCTTGCTACAAGTATATCATCAATATATACTAAACAAAAGTCATATTTTAAGAAAATACTATCCATAAATATTTGAAAAATTGAAGGAGCGTTCTTTAGCCCAAAGCTAAGACCATTCCATTCAAATTGTCCTTCTGAGCATGTAAAAGTTGTCCATGGCTTAAAACTTTCTTTAAGTTTTAACTGATTATATCCTGACTTTAAATCAAATTTTGAAAAAACTTTCTTTTTCTGTATAAGATTTAATAAAGTGTCCTTATTGGGAATATTATATCCATTATCTACTGTATTATCGTTTAGTCTTTTATAATTGTATACTATTCTTGCTTTACCTCTTTTATTTCACTATGGTTTCTTACTATAAAGGCTGCTGATCTATGAGGACTTTCTGATTTTTTAAGTAATCCCTGGCTAATCATTTCAGGGATTTGTTTTTTAAATTCTTCTTTGTCTAAGGGACTATATTCTACATTAGCAGTTCTTATAGTAATATCCGGATTTTTTAGTTTAAATTTACATATGTATTCTATATGTGATTTTGTAATATCTTCACCTATAAGACCAACTTTTTCTAAGTGTAAGATCATAGGGTGATTTATAATCGGGTCCTGTTTATCTTTTTGCTTTGATCATTTTTTATAAATTTTACAATAGCCTCACAATCAGTTCTTACTGTAAATTCTTTCTGAAGAAAAAGTTTGAATTTTTCTAATACATACATCAATGCCTGTATTTCAAAATCGATACTAGTCCAACTTGTTTTGTTTTGAAAATTACCGCTTGCATAAGCACAAATTTTCTCTTCTTGCTTAGGGCTATATTTATTTGGTTAGAAGAACTGCTCCCCATCCTTCTTTGCATCCATCTGTCTCAATAATTATGTTATCTGTAACAAGTGGTAATTCTAGTGGTTTAATATTTTTAACTGCCATTTTAATTTCCTTAACTAGTTTTATATCTTCTGAATTAAAGTACCTCTGGTCGTTTTTTTGTTGTTTTACTGTATAAAGGCCTTACTAACTTTGATAAATTTGGAACAAATTTTTTGGCATAATTGACCAGTCCCAGAAAGGCTTGTATTTGTTTTAAGTTTTCAATTTTTTCTGGGAAATCAAGTATCTTTGTAGATATATGTGATTGTAATTCTATTTTTCCGTTACCTATTTCTAATCCTAGGAAAGATATTTTTCTTTTAAATAATTCCATTTTTCGTTTGGACACTACTATTCCATTCTTTTTTATTTCTTCAAACACCTGTTGTAAATGTTTTTCATGTTCTTGTACTGTTTGGCTTGCTACAAGTATATCATCAATATATACTAAACAAAAGTCATATTTTAAGAAAATACTATCCATAAATATTTGAAAAATTGAAGGAGCTGTTCTTTAGCCCAAAGCTAAGAACATTCCATTCAAATTGTCCTTCTGAGCATGTAAAAGTTGTCCATGGCTTAAAACTTTCTTCAAGTTTTAACTGATTATATCCTGATTTTAAATCAAATTTTGAAAAACTTTCTTTTTCTGTATAAGATTCAGTAAAGTGTCTTTATTGGGAATATTATATCCATCATCTACTGTATTATCGTTTAGTCTTTTATAATTGTATACTATTCTTGCTTTACCTCTTTTATTTCACTATGGTTTCTTACTATAAAGGCTACTGATCTATGAGGACTTTCTGATTTTTTAATTAATCCTTGGCTAATCATTTCAGGGATTTGTTTTTTAAATTCTTCTTTGTCTAAGGGACTATATTCTACATTAGCAGTTCTTATAGTAATATTCGGATTTTTTAGTTTAAATTTACATATGTATTCTATATGTGATTTTGTAATATCTTCACCAATAAGACCAACTTTTTCTAAGTGTAAGATCATAGGGTGATTTATACTTTTTGTAATATCTTTTCCTTTTTCTACTTCATGACTTAAAAAATCTGTTAACAATTTTATAGTTTCATTTTCTATTGGATTACTTCTTTTTGTTGCCTTAAAAATTCTAAGCTTCCTTGACCACCACGCTTCTGTGCAATCTTTGATATAATATTATACCTTGTTGTTGGGATTGTATAGATTTGTTTACTGAGTGTAATAAAGTTTCTATTTACTGTAACAGAACCATTTAAAGCAAATATAAAATTTAATCCTAGCACAAAGTCTTTTGACAGTATATATGTTGGGTTTATATTCACTTGTGGTATGTCGTACTTTATACTATAATTGTTTGAAAAATCTAAAAACTGTATTCCTACAGGCTCTAAGTAGTGTGTTATTTCAACTAATCTATTCTCAATTGTTCTACTTACAACTTTATATTTTAATTCCTTATGGTATTGTTCTGCTACTAGACTATGTGATATTAGACTCTTAGTAGCTCGTGTATCAACTAATGCTGTTAAGTCTAAAAATCTATTATTATCAAGCCATAAGCGGCATTGTATATTGACCATATTTATAGATCCTTGAGTCTGTATAAATACTTGTTCTTCATGTATTTCTGTAGACATTTGACTTAGCTCTTATGTTATTTTAGCTCCTATCTTTCTTTCTAGTTCTATAATTTATTGTCTATATCTCTTAACTTTAGACTGTGTAATTCAGTTGCTAATTCTAACTTGTTTAATCTTTCTATAATTATGTTGGTACTTGTATCTATAGTTTTTGATGTAGTACTTATATCTATGTTATGTAATTTCTTTATGCAAATGCAACATATTTCCTGAAAGCATATATTACATTGTGACCTTTTTTCTATACTAGGATAACATCCACAATTATAGCATTTTATATAATTATTACCTCTTTGATGTACCCAAATATGTTGACATTCTTCTATATTCATGTATGTGTAAGTGACCTTAGTTATTGGCTTTTCGTCTTCACTGTATATGCTATAGACTGACTCACTATCTGATTCGTCTGTTTTAATAGCTTCTATTTCATAATCGTGTAGTTGTTCCACTAAGCTAGCCCTTTCTATGTTCTTATTTTTATTGGGACATTTGTTAGCTAAATGTTGTTCTTCTCCACATATGAAACATTTACATCTTCTTGTTTGAGGCTTTCTAACATATTTGTTTTTGTAATAATTTGCTTTGTAATTTTTGTTATAAGTAGTGCTTTTTCTTATATTTTTCTTTCTATCATAAAAACAATAAGCTTGAGGTGTGTAAATTGCTGTTTTATAGAATGCATATGCATTTCTTTTTAGCTGTTCTTGTAAAGCTACCTCTTTGCATTTATCTTCTAATATTCCAAATGTATAAGTTATTCTCGGTCCTATTCCAAGATTGTGGTGTTCTCCATATATTGTCTTCTACGACTCATGTATATTTTTTCCTAAATCTCCTGGTAATTTTATAAAATATTTATCACATAGATTATCATCCATTGCTTTTCCTGTTTGTGATAGTAATCTTGTAAAATCTAGTGTAAACTCATTTATATATTTCATATCAGCTATACTTAATTGTTCTAGATTTCTAATAGATGTATCTTGTATTAGACTATTATTTTTTGCTGGATCAACTCCTAATATAAGTGTTCTGATTTGTGATGTGAAATTATAAGGATTATCTCCTAAAGCCTTTAAATTATTAATTTCTGTTGAATCTTGTACTTTTTTACTTTGCCAGATTCCTAGGGCTATTGGTCCTAGTGTAGTTTCTAGATAGGAAAACATGTCCATACTATCTTTTTTATTGGTTTCCCACATTCTAACTACTGTTTGTTCTCATGTTAATAGCAACATATTCCCACTGTATGTTTGTCCTATTGGTAACCTACTACCTCTTCCCCTTAATGTTGATTCTTGACTGTAATCTATTGATGTTTGTGTCCAGGGTTCTCTTCCTAGGGTTTCATGTGAAGTTCTGTCACTAGAATCTCCACTCCATTCCATTCTAGGTCTTTTTCCTTGTAATTCTTCTTTTGTATTCATAAAGGCTTGTTCATGTTTATAAAAATCTACTAACATTGTTTTTCCCTGCAAAATGCTTTCTACTAATGGTAAATTATAGAATTCTTATAATTTTTTATAGCTTTCTTCATAGGTCATTCCTAGGTCTGTTATACATTCTATTATCATATTATCTACTTCTTCTTGTATGTTTAATTCCGTAAATTTTCTATCTATTATTTGTTTTATTGTTTTGTTAGTTTCTTCTGTTTTAAAACTTGTTAACTCCTTCTCTTCATAGTCTATTAGAGTGTAATCCATATATTCTTCTTTGAATTTTAAGAAATCTGTATTTATTTCATCTTCATTTTCTGTATCATATATTGGATCTATTTCATCCTCCTCTAGTTGTTCTATATTCATAAAACTATATTCCATAGTATTTTCATTATTTTCCTCGTTTGTAGTTTCTTTAAAATCTGTAAATCTTAAACTTTGTTTACCATCTGATCCTTCATATATAAAACTCCTCTTTGGAATTAGAACTGTTTTTTCATTTTCTTGAAGATCATTTATATTCCATTCTAAACCTGTTAATTGTTCGGGATCTATTTTAATTGGTTCTATCATTTGTATAGATTTTGATGCTACTGCTTTAACTATCCCATCTATGTTTACCTTGTATTTCATCCCTGAACTGTTACTAGCCTTTCCTAGTACCCCTACACTTATAACTATATTGTTTCCATCATAATTTTCGTATCCTTTTGTTTGTAAAGCTATTTTTATATTTTGCAAATCTCTTATGTCTTTTAATATTCCTGGTGTGCAATAGAATAAGGCTGTATTTTGGCTTAATTTAACTTCCATTCCTGATATTATTGCTTTTTTCAATTCTGTTTTCCAACTTTTATCTAATATTAGTGCCAAAAGTTTACTTCCTAAATTCTTTCGTCCTAAATCTTTAATGCCTATGACGATTAGTCTTGTATGTACAAAGTGTTTACCAGAGTGTCTAATTTTTTGTATAGTTTCTGGTGATAATAAATCTATGGTTACTGATGTGCTGAATATGGTCTAATATAAAAACTAACCTAATGTAGACACCCTAGTTTTAAATTTATAAACTAAGACTATCCTAATGCTAGACCACAAGACAGGCAAGTGTACCTATCGTACGTAGTAAAGCCTAATGAAGTCCGAGTATCGGACCCACGAGACACTAGCGACGCTAACTAGACTCTGACTCAACTAATACTTAATTGGTTTTAATTTGTATTTTGGGTTTTTTCTAATAAACTAATAATCTAATTAAATACTAAAGCAAGTAAACAAGAGAACAGAACAAGCAAGCAAGATGGAGTGACGGGAAGCAGACAGTGATGAGAGAGAACTACCTAGGTATCGAATCCCTAGAATCATGCAATGCTAATGTGACAATGATAATGGTTAAATATCTATTTCCCTCAATTGACCCCCCGCTAGAGATGTCCCAAATGAAGAAGCAAGACTAAATGTGAAGTGCTAGAACGAACCGGCTCGAGCTATCGATACCAAATCCTACGAAAATAGAATCCTTTTGACCTCAGAGACAATTATGTTAAGAGAATCCCAAAAACGCAAAGCAAACCCAACTTTGATAATTGAAATCCTAGGAAACCTTAATTACGATGCAATAAACGAGCCCGAGCTATCGGTCACCCAATCTACCCACCAATAAAGCTAATAACCTAGCTCACCCTAATCGTCTTTCGAGTCACAAGATGAGGATGCAAGTTTTAATATAGTGATTTGAATTAATAGTCAACTTGGTCAATTTCTCAACACAACACCTAACCCGAAAATCCTAAGATAACCGAATTAAATTAAATTCTAAGTCTAGGGGGAATTTCTTCGTGCCTAAACCGCTGAATTTATTGACTAATAAAATAACCAAAACATACCAACATGCAATATCAAGATCAATATCAAAGAAAAATTATGTAAATCGCATCAAATAACCGAAAACATGTCACAACCGCATTACAATCATCAAGTTCATCTAAACCTAAGTAGTATGAAAAGTTTAGCCAAGAATCATAGTCATGAAAAAGAAACAAGTCTGAATCGAGTAGCAAAACATGTTTACAATTTTGTAAAACACAAAGTCTAACAAAACCAAAAATAATAAATTGCAAACCCGAACTTGAAACTTGATCGCGGCTTGAATTTTGAACCAGCTTCTCCTTCTTTTGATCGCAGCCTACCCCCAATATCTCTGCCGTCTGACTTCCACTATGAATATATTCTCTAATGTTGATTCCCTAAAAGTGGCGTCCCCCCAACTATCTCTTGGCAGCCCAAGCCCTCTTCCATATATAATCTAATTCGAGGTATTATAATTAGAGTCAAACCCAATTCTACGAATGGGCCTTTATTTCTGCCGCATGGACAAGTGGGCTGGTCTTCACATTTCTTTTAAGATGTTGTCGTGAATAATATAGGGATGCCTCCAAATTCCTTTCATTTGCGTTGTATATTGAAATTCACTAAGCTTCAGCTCTTCATGGCCCATTTAATTCATCCAATGCCATCCATCCTCTTTTGATTTTTTTCTTTTAGAAACCTACGAATGAGAATAATAAACCAATTAATGCTTTCATTTGTTAATATTGATTACAAGACTAATTGTCACTAAAATTGTAAACATGATTTTTTTTGCATTGAAATCTTCTACATATTAACTCTTATTTGTTTATTTATTTACTCATCGTCTTAGCTCGTTTTCAAAACTAGAATGCAACAAAATCAACCCAAAACCTACTAAAAAGTGTAGGAATATTTATAGAAAAATATGTATAATTTAGAGAACATCAAATATCCCCACACTTTACCTTTTGCTTGTCCCTAAGCAAAATCCCAAGCACTATGTCCAACTTAAACACTTAACAATAATGCAAGTCTCGAACAAGTTATAACGCGAACTACGAAATCATCAAGCACAGCGGTTTCGCAAGACTTACGACGTTCAAAAGGTTGACGAATCATAATATTTAAATGAAAACGGGCCTACCTAATCAAGTATTTCTTACCTTCAAGCAATCAACTATGCACTGTCAACACCCCTCACAATGTCACTCATCTCTCGGCTAATATTATGTAATTTTAAGTGAACTCTCAAAACCAAACTATGAAGCATACTATCATAAGCTTGTACGTCAATCAGATTTCCACCTATATGTTAAAATTCGACACGGATCAAGAGGGCTTTATTGGGTAGGTAAGGGCTAAAGGTAGGTTTTTTTTTCTCTCTCTCTCTCTCTCTTTTTTTTAGGAAGAAGTGGCTAAACACATAATCACACGATAAACCGGATAAGCACGAAACAAATAATAACATATTGGTCATTTCGACCCACAACTTTTATTCTTTTTTTTTTCTTTTTCTCATCTTTTGCTCTTTTTTTCATATTTTCTTTTTCTTTTTTTTTTCATCTTCAAGATAAAGATAACAATAGCACAATACGATCCGATTATCAAATCAACAACGGGTAACAAACGAATGGTTTTAGGCTCAAAGTGGTGTCTACAGGTAACGGTGAAACAGGTCAAACACAAAGGCTACAAAAACAAGGTGATCCTAATGCCTCTATCATATCCATACCAAATCCTAACCGAATGTCTCAAACTGTATCAAAACGCACAAGTTCTAAAGTAATGCAACAAAGTCGGTAAACACACATGAAACGAAAGTAGTGAACATATATATATGAAACAAATAAAGGCTCAAATCTCACTATCATGTGGAAAATAGGGCTACCGATATTGACAATGCACAACCTATTAACTCTCCGGCTCCATCCACTATCCTAGGCATCCCAAAACCTGTTACTCCCCAAAAACCAATTCAGTCAACCTACTATCCCGCAACTTAAAGAAACATGTGCTCTCGACTCGTAAATTCGACAATTAAACCACTTTTAACCGACGTTTTGAAAAGGTTTTTCGTTTTCTTTGCGCTAAAGGACCGGGACTCGCAAAACCAACTCTTTTTTTTTTTTGGTAAATTTTTTTTGTATTTTCCAAATTTTTGACTCAAAAGACACACTAACTAGACACTAAACGATAGTTTCCCATCCCCACACTTAAACTCTACATTGCCCTCAATGTAGGATGGAAACTGACTCAAAAGACTAAAAATAAATAAGAAATAAAAGACTAAGGGCAAATTGGAAAGGACTTAGCTGGTTTTAATAAGGCATATGTTCCAAAACTCTCGTCCAATCCAGCTCGATCGTATAGCATTTCGGTCGCGATCGGCTTTGACTCTGACTGGTATACTTGGAAAATGCTTGATATCTGCTTAATAGCTCCGAAATCACCCGAATGGAGATTGAGTACGGGTGGTACATATTCAAACCTGCATAAACAAAAACAAGCAAAACCAAAGCAGTACCGACTCTAAAAAAAACGACTCAAAACTACTAAATTAGACTCATGGTACAAAATAAACGACTCAAAATACAAACTCTACAAACCTCCCCACACTTGAATTTAATCAGGAGGTTTCTTCTTTATCCAACCTCGGTCCAACCCGTTTAATTCCACCCGTTCCTTATTATAAATTAAAATTTTAAGGGTGGAAATTATAAACCTTTTAACATTTTTAAACGGGTCAGGCCAACAATACTTAAACTTACCTGGACCAAACCTGATTCGTGGCATGTAATGAGAAGGATGGTGTTGTGCAAACTTCAGCAATTCCTCCTTCTTCTTCTTTTGGTACCATCCTCGAATCCTCAAAAGGTGTTGATCCAAGCTCTTTCTCGCCCTCTCTCGTGTTCTTGATCGTGGTGGCAGTCCATCTTCTAACTTCTCCACGGGTCGACTATTAAACTCCTCAGCCACTATCTCTTCTATGTTTGGTGTATATTTGATCTCCATGGTCGGCGTCTCTACAAGTAATGTCTCTAGATAGGCGAGATCGCCAACCGGGTCAAATTCTTCATCTTCAAGAGTTGGCAAACCTACCAACTCATCACCAAACTCCTCCTCCCAAGATGGTACATGCTCCTCAATTTTCGCATCTTCCATCTTGTCTAGTGGCTCTTCTTCAACTTCAACTTTTTCAACTGTGGTGTAGTCGAGCACCTCTAACTCTGCCTCTTCAACTACCCCCTCATCATCACTCCAAAAGCCATCATCGATATTCCATGGCGTGGGACACCAATAGCTGGAATTAACGACTTGTTGAATTGGAGGTGGGACTTTAACGTCCATTATCGTCTCCGGTTCTACATCTGATAACTCTGGATCACCAGGTGGCTCTTCTTCAATCTCTTCTTCCGTTAATCTCCTATATTCAGCCAGTTGCGCATCTATCTTCTCATCACCACAGGAAAAATCAATTATAAACTTACCATTCTTTTCTTCTTGTTCTTTCCGCTCTACCTTATCATTTTCATTTGTACTCTCAGTATCCTCCAATGGCGTCTCCTTTGAATCTGAAGGCATCGCCCCTTGAAAAGCGACCGGACAATCTTCATACTTGTGCGGTCCAGCGCAACCCCGACAAAATGGATCCATGAGTTGATTGTTGCTTTCCCTCAACATCTGTTCTAGTGCTGCTGTCGACTGAGCGATGACTTGACATGATTCCACCAATGTCTGGAAATAAGGTGGGCACTCGTTTTCGTTGCATGATTGATATGGTAAAGTATAGAAATTCTGATATGGTGAAGGATAGGAATTCTGATATGACTGTGGCTGTGAATATGAGTTAGAAGAGTAATATGTGGAATACCCCGATGAATTTGGACAATATTTAGTGTAATGGGGCCCTCCACAGATCAAACACATGATAAAGATATAAAAAAAAATTAACTAATAAAAATATATAAAAAAAACGACTAGACACACTACTATTAGACACAAACCCTAAGACTCAAACTACAAATAAGACCAATTAAACAAATAAGATCAGTCAAAGCTAATAACGCAATCGCCTAAGTGTCCCCGGCAACGGCGCCAAAAATTTGATGTGCTGAATATGGTCTAATATAAAAACTAACCTAATGTAGACACCCTAGTTTCAAATTTATAAACTAAGACTATCCTAATGCTAGACCACAAGACAGGCAAGTGTACCTACCGTACGTAGTAAAGCCTAATGAAGTTCGAGTATCGAACCCACGAGACACTAGCGACGCTAACTAGACTCTGACTCAACTAATACTTAATTGGTTTTAATTTGTATTTTTGGGTTTTTTCTAATAAACTAATAATCTAATTAAATACTAAAGCAAGTAAACAAGAGAACAGAACAAGCAAGCAAGATGGAGTGACGGGAAGCAGACAGTGATGAGAGAGAACTACCTAGGTATCGAATCCCTAGAATCATGCAATGCTAATGTGACAATGATAATGGTTAAATATCTATTTCCCTCAATTGACCCCCCGCTAGAGATGTCCCAGATGATGAAGCAAGACTAAATGTGAAGTGCTAGAACGAACCGGCTCGAGCTATCGATACCAAATCCTACGAAAATAGAATCCTTTTGACCTCAGAGACAATTATGTTAAGAGAATCCCAAAAACGCAAAGCAAACCCAACTTTGATAATTGAAATCCTAGGAAACCTTAATTACGATGCAATAAACGAGCCCGAGCTATCGGTCACCCAATCTACCCACCAATAATTAGCTAATAACCTAGCTCACCCTAATCGTCTTTCGAGTCACAAGATGAGGATGCAAGTTTTAATATAGTGATTTGAATTAATAGTCAACTTGGTCAATTTCTCAACACAATACCTAACCCGAAAATCCTAAGATAACCGAATTAAATTAAATTCTAAGTCTAGGGGGAATTTCTTCGTGCCTAAACCGCTGAATTTATTGACTAATAAAATAACCAAAACATACCAACATGCAATATCAAGATCAATATCAAAGAAAAATTATGTAAATCACATCAAATAACCGAAAACATGTCACAACCGCATTACAATCATCAAGTTCATCTAAACCTAAGTAGTATGAAAAGTTTAGCCAAGAATCATAGTCATGAAAAAGAAACAAGTCTGAATCGAGTAGCAAAACATGTTTACAATTTTGTAAAACACAAAGTCTAACAAAACCAAAAATAATAAATTGCAAACCCGAACTTGAAACTTGATCGCGGCTTGAATTTTGAACCAGCTTCTCCTTCTTTTGATCGCAACCTACCCCCAATATCTCTGCCGTCTGACTTCCACTATGAATATATTCTCTAATGTTGATTCCCTAAAAGTGGCGTCCCCCAACTATCTCTTGGCAGCCCAGGCCCTCTTCCATATATAATCTAATTCGAGGTATTATAATTAGAGTCAAACCCAATTCTACGAATGGGCCTTTATTTCTGCCGCATGGACAAGTGGGCTGGTCTTCACATTTCTTTTAAGATGTTGTCGTGAATAATATAGGGATGCCTCCAAATTCCTTTCATTTACGTCCAAGGCATGTTGTATATTGAAATTCACTAAGCTTCAGCTCTTCATGGCCCATTTAATTCATCCAATGCCATCCATCCTCTTTTGATTTTTTTCTTTTAGAAACCTACGAATGAGAATAATAAACCAATTAATGCTTTCATTTATTAATATTGATTACAAGACTAATTGCCACTAAAATTGTAAACATGATTTTTTTTTGCATTGAAATCTTCTACATATTAACTCTTATTTGTTTATTTATTTACTCATCGTCTTAGCTCGTTTTCAAAACTAGAATGCAACAAAATCAACCCAAAACCTACTAAAAAGTGTAGGAATATTTATAGAAAAATATGTATAATTTAGAGAGCATCAGTTACTGTTTTATCTAGAACTCTAAGACTTTCTTCTCTAGTACTTCTTATTAGTGTTGTATTTACATTAAATATACAAGTTTGATATAATATTCTTGGGTTTATTATGTCTAGTTGGTGCTAATTGTACAAATCCATATTTCTGTCTACATCTATTTCTTCTTCTATTTGTACTAGTTGTCTATTACTGTTAGACCCTGATCTGCGTCAAAGTATTCGATTTAAAAAATGTTTCAGATGTAATTATATCGTGTATACTACTTGTCGAATTTCTAGCTTCTTGTATAGATCTACTTCTTTCTGAAAAATGATTGTTCATTTTCGAGGTTGCCAATGTTTATATGGTGTTGGTTTTTTAATAATTTTTATATCTTCGATGTTAAGTTTGTTTATAGCGTCTGTGATTTTATCTACTTCTATTTGTATATTATTATTTTGTATATTTTCTGTTTGTTTTTCTAAATAACTTTTCTTTAGTTCCTTAAGTATTTGGTTGTTTTGCTCTTTTATATAATCTAAATTTTGGGAATATTTTTTAAATTCTTCTGTATATACCAAAATCTTTTCAAGTAACTGTTTATTAATTATGGAATTCTTCTGTAGATTACAACCGTGATTTATTACTAGATCTGTTAAAGCGTTTAGATGTGGGTTATATGTATGTAAATTATGTTTACAATTATCTTTAATTCTGCAAATAAAACTATAATTTTCTGTATTAATATGTTTAAGGCTGGGTTTTTCAGTAAACTCTAAATTCAAGAATTCAAATTTTTTGAGTGGCGAAAATGGTTGAGAGTGCTCTATGGTTTAATAAATTCCGACTCCTTAGCTTTAATTCCTACCCTTAGTCTCTTGTTAGATATTCTTATATTCCAGTTTTTAAGATTAATATAAATCTAAACCCCCCTCCCTCACCACCCAAAAACCTAAACCCCCCACCCCCACCCCCCCAAAAACCTAAACACCCCCCCCCAAGCTAAAATGCTAAACTATAAACCCCCAAAAAAACCACACAAAAAAATTAATATTTTTTACATTAAAATCGCTACTTTTAGTAGCCAAAATTTTTTTTTAAAATTATTTTTTTTCTACGAAATATAGCAATTTTTTTATAAAAAATATTAAAAAAATGTGTGTTTTTTAGGTATTTTTGGTTGTATTCACATTGGTTCTCGCAATAAAGGGTGGTTCCTAACGGATCCTTCTCCTCTATATATATATATATATATATATATATATATATATATATATATATATATATTTCCATTCTTTTATTTTGATAAAGTCCATTTATTATTAATTTCAAGTTGTGTGAAGAATTCCAAGATTAAAAGAAACCTTCTATCATCATCATCATTAAGAATCTATATTTTTAAAGTAAATTTATACCTTCAAGTTTTTAGGTGGGTTTTTATAAAGTTTTGATGATATGAGGCTTGTAGTTCCTTGGAATCACTTGAAAGCTTCTTTGAATCTTCAAAACATCTTGAAATCACTTTGACATGAACTTGATCTTCAAGAATGGAGTTCAAATTTTGAAAATGGTTATGGGTGTGGGTGGTTTCGGCCGAATAAGAGATAGAGAGAAAGAGATGCTATTGTTTGGTATTGGAAAATGGAAGGGTTTTTGTGAACAAGTGGTTTTTAATCATAATCATGTTCTTCCATTCTTACTAAGTGTCAAGAGAGAGAAAGTAGATGAAGAAACACTGACCTTTTTGGTAGTATCCAACAGGAACTTCAACACTAAACGATCTGAACGGCTTAACTGCAAAACAGAACATCGTTAGGACGTGTTACAGGAATGGGGTTATTCCTGTAACCACCATCCGGCGTGAGAATAAGTCTCGGTTTTGGGAGTAAAGGAAAATATGTATAGAGAGAGATGGTGAGAGATTAGATAGATCATACCTTAGATGTTTACCTCTATTTATAGTTTACTATTAGGGTTTCCCCTAACTTGGAATGGGCTCCGATAAGTTAGGGATTTGCATGATCTTCCCGAAAAGTTGGAGATTTGGTTGTGCCACCTTCCACGCAAAGGTGGAATATTCTAGAATAACCATTTATGATTATTTGTTTATAATAAAATAGTAGGTATTGACCGGGTCGGATTATCCGATTCCGGTCATACCTCGTCATGTCCCCCCAGTCCGAAGTTATGAAATGAAGTTCATGAGATCGGACTAAAGAAGAAAAAGATATGTGGTGAGAAAATGGCGACGATAAGACAGGAGGTGACAGTTAAATCGTCATTGAGGTGACAGCTGTATATACCCTGCTCTGACACGTATGCCCGTCCGTTCGTCTTTTTGAATTTTAAAAATTGCCTTTATAAATAGTGCCTCTACTTGCTAGATTCGAAGTCCATCCCCCATATCGTGGTCTAACCCCTTTGTATTCCACCAGAAATGTCCTCTAAAACCAGTGAAACTTCTTCCTCCGTCCCCGCTAATACTGATGCCTTATTCTGTAAATGGGGCACCGTGTCTTATCACAATCTTGTGCAAGATTACGGCATTAGGGCTGAGTGGAATCCTGTGTTACTGTCCAAAACGGATACAACATTTCCACTGAAATAGGGTAAAATCACATTGTTTAGTGATTTTTTCAGATTTTGCCACTTTTGACTAACCATTACCAAGTTTTTGAAAACGGTACTCGATTACTACCGTATTCACATTACTCACTTACATCCGCTGGGATTAGTGAAACTTCGTCAGTTCGAGTTTGCTTGTGTAGCCCTAGGTCATATTGTCACACCCCAATATTCCACGTGTTACCGGTTGGCCCGGCGGGGAGTATCGTGACGTAGTTGATATCATCATTGTCAACACACACAATAATATAGCACAGCGGAAGGCTGGGTAAATAAACTATTACAAACCATACTGTCTGTCGATGTTCGAGTACATGAATAATACAGACTGGAATGTAATAAGATCCACAAGCGGATCATAAAGTACAAAGAAACATAAACTACAGACTTCGGGTATCTATGGGATTTGCATGATCCTCTACAACACCCTACAGCTCCAGCCTATTTCGATAAGTACCTGTCAATTCAATCTTTAGGAAAATACGTCAGTATACACTGGTAAATACAATTTAACTGACTCGTTTTGAAAACATTTAAGAAAATTGATTTAGATGCACATGGCACAAATCCTTTATAACTTGGGACAATCTTTATTAAGATCCTGTATACAGTTTTACATGTTTGTCATACATGTGGGGCCGGTATAGAAGCCGCACATGATTAATAGACTCACCACTTTAAAACCCACAAAGGAGTTATCCCCAACATGTGGGTTATTTAGCATTTGCATCTGTCGGGTGTATGCCTACACCCCGTGCATAGGTCGTGGCCATTTTCAAATGAAATGAGCCGAGGATATCCAGGACACGATCGTATTAACCCCAATGCTTATGTTATCAAACAAAATAGATTGAAACGGGTTATGCGGATTTATTAAATCACAATCCGACAAAATAATCCCATACTCGACCAAGCGGTATTAATATACCGTATCCCAAGCCCGTATAGGGAAAATAAGTTAAAAGTATTTACCTGGTGGTAGCAGTAATATTCCTAGGATTCTTGAAAGACACTTTTTACCGGAAGCTATTAATCTGTATAGAAGGTTTAATTTATCTATTAGGATGCTAACGGGTCTTTTACTTAAGTCAAGGACTTAGACCGGCTAGCTAGAAAGAAACCTTACGTACCTAACCGGTAGATTAAACGGAGACCGGAATAGGATGTGATTTAGACCCGACAAGCTTGGATACTTGTATAATATGGGTAAACTAAACACATTCTGGAAAATGAGGTTTTAATGACAAAGTTAAGCCCGTTTCGGCTATTTTACGTAAACTAGTCACGTAAGCTGATCCGAACGCGTGAATGCGTAACGGGTAACCGAATGAACTATAAACAGGTCTTAATCGTTATTATGCTCAAAATATGTTAATATATCAGTAGCATATTAACATTTATGCCCAAAAAGCAATTTAAACCAAAATAAGTCCCATAAGGGCATTTTGGTAATTTTGATGCTCATAAAAGAGTTTATTTATAAAACTGAGTTTCAGGTCTAATTAGATTAGTAAAAACATGTATTTTAATGAGTTATATCAGTAAGATACTTAATATATGAAAAATATACCTTTTATAACCAAATTATGCACCGTGAGGGCATTTTGGTAATTTTACCTAGGCTTTTAAAGGCTAAAATAGGTTTCTGAGTTTAAAACTTTAGCTTACTGTACTATTATGTAAATTATCTTAAAACATCAGTAGGTTATGAGTTTTATATGACAAATATAGTTTTGACCCATACTAGGTGCTAAAAATGCTTAAAATGCGATTTTAAAGGGCTATTATGGTAATAATAGGAAATCTGAGATTTTGGTCAGTTTATAAAGTTCAAAATATTATATTTATCATATGGAATCAGTAGCAAAAAGTTTGGCACTAAAATGTTAGGTAAAACTCATTTTATGGATGAAAAGGGTAAAACCGGTAATTACCGAAATTAGGCTATAATCCTATGTTATGCTCAGCCTAAAAATAATTAAAAATCTTCAAAAATCCCAAAATATTATTTAACATCAGTAGCTAAAAAGTTTGGTGTCAAAAAAATCGGGTTTAGATAGGCCTTATGCTAATTACGTCTTTTAATTACTAAAAAGTCCCTTAATTACGCTATTGAGCATAACTCCCAATCTAGACCTCAAACTGATGTCAAATTTTCGGGACATGTCTAAATATCAGTAGCAAAGGTTTTAGTTCATTCACATTGCTAAAAATCTCGGTTTTATGTAAAAAGGGCGTTTTAGGCATTAATGAGCATAATTACGATCAAGAGCATGAATTACAAACGATTAGGCACCATGTAATATAACTTCAAAGGGTTATACTACAATGTAATATGGTCCTAATAGAAGCTTAAAACATTGAAGAATTAAGCTTGAACGGGTCAGAACTGAAAGTCAAAGCAAAAGTCAAGCTTTTGCGACTTTCGGTTATAATCTGCCCTTAGACGATTAATTGTCAGATTAGGACTGATAAAACATGTTTAGATAGTCATTACCAAGTTATTAGAATGTTGAAATGTAATTTAGAACCTCTGATTTATTAATAAAAATCATTTTTGTCATTTCTGTCCAGTTTGATTTTTTGTCAAACTACTTTGACCCGACATTTAATCAGTCAAACGAGATAATTAGGTGACAACCTTTCAGGGGTTAATCACCTATACTAATGTGGTTTCATAACCACTTTCAATTTGAACAGTGATTAAGCCACATGTAATTAAAACGAACGTCAAACTAATTAAACACTAAGTTTGACTTTTAAGTAATTAAGCTAAATTAAACAACTAAACAAGTAATTAGGAGCTTACTAATGGTCCTAACAATCTTTTCTACACTTGTAATCCACTTGTTACTGCTGAGAGCAGCAGAGCAAGTCCCACAAGAGAAGTGTTTGTAAATGTGCTTATGAACACAAAAGGAGGTGCACTTATATAACAATTCTCATGGATTTAGATCATCTCCAGGTGGATTTGGGGGCCCTAGGATCACTCCAGGTGTCCTAGCATGTTTTATAAACCGACATAAGGCTTCAGGGGTCGTTACAAACGAAGTAAGGCGGTGGAACAGCCTTAACCCGCACCTGGCAGCAACATTCTGATCTGGGCATGCTGAGGCGGGCCGCGTAAGACTTATGGGTGTCTTACGCGGGCCGCGTGAACCTGTTAAACCGGGAAAACGAGTTTAAAAGCTGGCAGCTTCAGTCCCTGAACGTTTAAACCCCTATTTAACTTCATTTTTGGCAATCAAGGCCCTTGTAGTTAATTTCTTGAGGCTCAAGGAGGTATAAACAAACTTCGTTAGGCTCGGGTTTGTTAAATTCCTTCATAAATGCAAGTTTCATCAAGTTGACGCTTTTAACCCAAAGTTTAGAAAACATGCTTAACGATCTCGGAATCACGTGAAATTTTTACCACATATTCTCGGGAGTATATTTGAATATTACGAAGCCTCGGTTTTGTTAAAAGGCCACTCAGAGGTCAGAATTGACATATTGACACTTTTAACCCTTGTAATTTATAATTTTCCGATTATTTTCACAAACGGCTTCGTATACCCAATCAATCACCCATTTAAGAATATTGTCTTCACGTGTGGTCATTCAGAGGCCCAAGTTTGGCATGTTGACACTTTTAGTCCTTTCGTTTGCATATTTTCACTTGTTGTCAACTTTAGTCCCTTAAACTCAATCTTTCGCATAACCGGAGTTTAGGACACGTGTCTATGTATAATTGGACACGTTTTTACGTGGTGTTACATCCTCACCCCCTTAAAAGAAATCTCGACCCCGAGATTTACTGGAATAAGTGAGGGTACTTCTGTCTCATAGTGGACTCAACTTCCCACGTATACTCAGGACCTCTACGAGCGTCCCATTTAACCTTTACTATAGGTACGTACTTCCTTCGGAGCTTTTTGACTTGTCGATCCTCGACCGACATAGGTTTCTCAATGAACCTCAAGCTTTTATCAACTTGCACGTCTTTATGAGACATTGCTAGAGATTCATCGGCTAAACACTTCTTAAGATTACAAACGTGGAACACATCATGAATTCCACTCAGCTCTTCTGGCAAGTTTAGCTTATAAGCTACACTGCCGACACATTCGATGATCTCGAATGGTCCTATATATCTAGGGCTCAACTTGCCCTTTTTACCAAAATGCATCACACCTTTCCAAGGTGACACTTTCAATAAAACTTTATCGCCTACTTCAAACTTGAGAGGCTTTCGCCTCTTATCAGCATAACTTTTTTGCCTATCTCTGGCAGCTTTTAGGCGATCTCGAATCTGGACAATCTTGTCCGTAGTTTCAAGGACTATATCAGGTCCTGATATCTGAGCCTCTCCCACTTCTGCCCAACAGACAGGCGTTCTGCATTTCCGACCATATAATGCCTCAAAAGGCGCAGCCTGAATGCTGGTATGATAACTATTGTTATAGGAGAACTCAATCAATGGCAGGTGGTCATCCCAACTACCACCAGATCAATAACACATGCACGAAGCATGTCTTCCAATGTTTGAATAGTACGCTCACTCTGACCATCTGTCTGGGGATGGTAAGCAGTACTAAAATTCAAACGAGTGCCCAAAGATTGTTGGAAACATTTCCAAAAGTGAGAGGTGTATCTAGTATCTCTATCAGAGATAATAGCCACCGGGACTCCATGAAGAGCTACAATCTTATCAACATACAACTGGGCTAACTTATCGGTGCTATGAGTCTCCTTGATGGGCAAGAAATGTGCTGACTTCGTCAATCTATCAACAATGACCCATATAGTATCATTTCCGTGCCTTGTTTTAGGTAACTTAGTTATAAAATCCATGGTTACCATTTCCCATTTCCAAGTGGGAAGTTCCGGCTGTTGTAGAAGACCTGATGGCTTTTGATGTTCAGCCTTAATCTGAGCACATGTCAGGCACTTAGCTACATGGGCGGCAATAGATTTCTTCAGACCTATCCACCAATAATTGGCCTTTAAATCTTGATACATCTTGTCACCTCCCGGGTGAATTGAATACTTAGAGTTGTGGGCTTCCTGAAGGATCACATCCCGAAGTCCTCCTTGAATAGGAACCCAAATTCTGCCATTCATTCTAAGAATTCCATCCTTACCAGGTGTTAACTGTTCAGCAGCTACACCTAACTTTTCATTTGGAATATTAACTTCCAATACGGCATCTTTTTGTGCAGCCAACAGTCTTTCATTCAGACTATTCTTCAACTCAATGCTCTTTTCATTGATCCTAATTGGTTTAACTCTTTCCTTCCGGCTTAGAGCATCTGCTACCACATTCGCCTTACCGGGATGGTAGCGAATCTCGCAATCATAATCATTTAAAGTTTCCATCCAACGGCGTTGTCTCATATTGAGCTCTTTCTGGTTGAACAAATGTTGGAGACTTTTGTGATCTGAATAGATTACACATTTTGTTCCATACAAATAGTGTCTTCATAATTTCAGTGCGAATACAACGGCACCCAATTCCAAATCATGGGTGGTGTAATTCTTTTCGTGCACCTTCAACTGTCGCGATGCGTAGGCAATTACATTGCCTCGCTGCATAAGTACACACCCCATGCCGGTGTGTGAAGCATCGCAGTAAACAACAAAATCTTCAACTCCATCCGGTAGAGATAGTACCGGAGCATTGCTCAACCTTTGCTTCAGGATCTCAAAAGATTCCTGCTACTTTGGACCCCAATCAAACTTCACATTCTTACGGGTCAAGGAGGTTAATGGTGCAGCTATTCTTGAGAAGTTCTCGATGAACCTTCTATAATATCCTGCTAAACCCAAAAAGCTGCGGATTTCCGTAGGTGTCTTAGGTATTTCCCAATTCATAACAGCTTCTACCTTGGCAGGGTCTACTTGGATACCTTGTTCACTAACAACATGTCCAAGGAACTGGACCTTACGAAGCCAAAATTCGCACTTGGAGAATTTGGCATACAACTTCTCCTGTCGAAGTAGTCCTAAAATACACCGAAGGTGCTTTTCATGTTCCACTTGGCTACGAGAGTAAATAAGTATGTCGTCTATAAAGACAATGACAAACTTATCTAAGTATGGCTTGCAGACTCTATTCATGAGATCCATGAATGCTGCAGGCGCATTAGTGAGCCCAAAAGGCAACACTAAGAACTCGAAATGTCCATACCTCGTTTTGAATGCCGTCTTCGGGACATCTCCAGTTCGTACCTTGAGTTGATGATACCCAGATCTCAAATTAATCTTTGAGAAGTAACTCGCTCCCTGGAGTTGATCAAACAAGTCATCGATCCTGGGTAAAGGATAACGATTCTTGATCGTTACCTTGTTCAATTCATGGTAGTCAATGCATAAACGCATTGATCCGTCCTTCTTCTTCACAAATAAGATTGGAGCTCCCTAAGGCGAAGAGCTGGGCTGAATGAAACCTTTTTCCAATAACTCATCCAGTTGAGTTCTGAGTTCTTTCATTTCGGTAGGCGCTAGACGATACGGAGCTCGTGCAATAGGCGCGGATCCTGGAAGGATGTCTATCCTGAATTCCACTTGCCTCTCAGGAGGTAATCCAGGTAACTCGTCAGGAAAGACATCTGGATACTCTGAAATAATTGGAATGTCCTCAATCTTCGGCTTTGGATCATTCACTGTCACTTGTGCCATGTAAATGACACATCCACCCTTCAAACACTGGAATACCTTAAGGATAGACACATTGCTGGGCAACCCATACTGTGTGTCTCCTTGGATAGTGACTGATTCACCGGAGGGGGTTTTGATAATGATAAGCTTTTTATCACAGGCAATTTGGGCTTGGTTATGCGACAACCAATCCATGCCTAAAACTATATCAAAACCAGCCAATTTCATTGGCAGGAGGGACAGCAGGATAGAATGGTTCTTAATGGATATGGAACATCCATCAAGAAGAGTTGAGGCGGATTCTAAGGTACCATCAGCAAGTTCTACCTCATATTTTATGTCTAGAGTCTTAATAGGCAAATTCAACAACTTACAAAACTTATGGTCTACAAAAGACTTATCAGCACCGGAATCAAATAAGACTCTAGCATAGATATTATTGATGAGGAAGGTACCTGTTATGACGTTATCATCGGTCACCGCTTCCCGTGCCTGCATTTGAAACACTCGGGCATTGCTCTTCTTAGCCTCTTCAGGCTTCTTCGCATTCTTTGGGCAATTGGTCTTGATGTGCCCTTTTTCATTGCAACCATAACAGGTTGCGTCCTTGATGTTCCGGCACTCAACAGACTTGTGCCCCTTCTTCTTACAGATCCCACATGGTTTGGCCTGTGGGTCTTGATTGCACTTGCCATAATGCTTTTTGTGGCAAGTCTTGCACCTGGGCCTATCACCTGATTGCCCTTTCTTGGAACCAGAGTTCCCTTTTCCCTTCTTGTTCGATTGGGAGGACTGATCATCCTCTCTTTTCCTCTTTCCTTCATCTGTAGTCTTCTTCGCCCTACTCCTCACAGTATCCAAAGTGAGGGATAAAGATAGATCCACAGCGGATCTATAGGTGGTTGGCTTTGAAGCCTTAACATTTCCCTTAATTTCAGGGGCCAGACCACCAATAAAACGCGCAATGCGCTTGGGCTCAGGTGTGACTAGATACGGTACAAGTCTCGACATGGAATTGAAACTAGTCACATAGGACCTAAGTCAAGATCCTTCATCACAAGGGTGAGGAAATCAGTTTCTACACGCTCGACTTCATGTTGAGGACAATAAGCATCCTTAACCAGATCAACAAATTTCTCCCACGAAAGATTATACAGATGAACTTTCCCGGTGGACTGTACTAACGCTTTCCACCATGTAAGGGCATCGCCCTTAAAAGATTGGGAGACAAACATGACCACATTCTCTTTAGCACAACCGCTAATATCTATCACCGTTTCCATCTCATCTAACCACTTCATACAGTCTATCGCCCCTTTTTCTCCTGTAAAGTCTCTTGGCTTACAGGAAACAAAATATTTGTAGGTACAACCCTTGGCGTGCCTAAGGGTAGGCTCAGGAACAACCTGCTTCTTGGGTACACTACCCTGGTTAGACGAGTGCAGGGACTCACTTTTCCTGTGAGTATGTGGTTGAGAATGGGTTTTTGAAAGAGTTTGAGACCGAACAACACTCGGCTCCTTAAACTTTGCCTCTACCGCTTGAGAAACTGCAGCGGTGATTAAAGCTTGCAGTTCAGCACCAGTAATATTGATTCTGGTGTTGCCCTCTGCTGGATGACTGTTTGCTTCGTCTGAGCCAGCCATTTCTGGATGCTATAATATAGACAATAATAATAATTTAAAATTACATATAGATTCATCACATTGATGATCCAATGGTCATGGTATAATTAAACCATTTAGACCACTTCAAATCATAACTAAAAGTTAATAGAATGCATTATTCTTTAAATTATTGGGCAGGGGAAGGATAGAAATTTCACAACTGCCAATGTCGTAAAAGACATTTTTATTCATTATTAAACTCGTCTCAAGAGACATCTAAATAGCTTAAAAAGCTTGTCACGAGGACGAGTTAAGATCTATCTAACGATCTCTAAGACCAGTGACCTTTTAAGGGTTGAACAAAGTTCATCGCCTTTTTGACAAGAAGTTTATACATTGTGCTTTCATTGCCATTTTTACACCTTTGCTTTAAAAGCATGCATCTCAAATGGATGTCTAGGTGTATACATCATATTGATGTTTACTAGCCATGATTCGCATTGATCATTTTAGCTTTATGTGACTTGGAGAAATCCAAGTACCTTTTGGAAGCTTGTGTGGTTTCTCGTACCGCACAGCTAGGAATGTTAACATGTTTTCAGATGTTAACAGAGATTTGCTATCTTAAAAAGGTTGTACCATCATAGCCAGTTAATACTTTGGCTAGGTTATACCTCTAAGAGTTTCTTTGGCAGATCAATTATAAATTGAAAAGAGATAACATAGTGTAATAAAATACACAATTAAAACCAAAGTTAAAACTTCATTACGATGGAAACAAATACAAATGCCCTAAACGGGACTTAGGAAAAGACAAACTACCCGCGCAGGGGTATACAGAAAGAAAAATAAGTCCACGCAGGGACTTGATACAGAAATCAAACAAATGTCCTCGCAGGGACACAATTACAACAAACAAGAAAACAAAACAACCCTCTACTTCTTCTTCCCTTTGATAAGGTTCGCAAGACCTTTCATGAAGCTATTATGCCTTTCTTTGTTCTTCTTAGTCTTATGCTCGACCTTATCTAGCCTCTCCAGAATTTCCTGAGTTTGTTACTGTTGCTGAAGCTGCTGGGGAGGAGGTAGCTGGTATGGAGGGTACTGGTAACCCTGCATCGGATATCCAGCTGGATGCATAGAAGGGTAAGTAGAAGGATAGAGTTGATGATACTACGCAGCCGTGAGGTATGGGTCCTGAGATACATAGTCCGAGGGGTACCCTGATGGGTTCTCATAAGGATTGTACCCGGAAGGATCTGGGTACGTCGGGATTGGGTTATCAAAACCCACAGGCGGCTGAGGTGGCGCATAAGAAGCTTGCGGAGGATTAGCCTCCGGTGCCGCGTTTGAGGGTCCACCCAACTGGGGGTCCTCTGGGATAGGGGGATAGGAACTCGAACCACGAGGAGAACTGAAACGGGGTCCTCCTCTTACAGACATGCGTGCGTTCCTCCTTCGCCTCGGAGGTTCGGGAGGTGGCTGCGGTGGCTCCTCTACCGGGAGTGGTGGTGGTGAGACAGCTTGAAGTTGAGGATCTTCCAAAGGTGGTTGGGCTGGAGAGCTATAGTAAGATGGTGTAAAGAACCAGTCATAGGTACCCATCCTCTCCTGGAATGAGTCGGGCCCACGGTAAGGGGATCCCTGAAATGGAGACCCACTAGATATGCTGATAGGGTGGCTCGGGGTTCCTGTTTGCATCTCCGGGTCGGGGTGATCATCCATTTCCATTTCCTGAGAGAAATGGTCCTCAGGGCCCAATGGTTTGTATCCAAGAAAATCATTAACATAGTAGGCTGGGTTAAACTGTCCCGAAGAGTAAGGGGAGTCAGAGTGGTGAAATGAATGGGATTGCAAAGAGTGGTGTGAATGGTAAGACTCAAGCGAATGGTGAGATTGATCAGAATGGTGAGGGTGTTCGGGCTCATTTGGAGCAAATGGTCCGAAAGACGGACGAAAAGATGGCAAAGAGCTTAGCGAGATCGAGTGTCTTGTCGGCTCGTAAGGTTGACCCCACATATCGTGAGAGTCGGAGGAGGATAGAGACGCTGATGGAGTGCGTCTGTGTGATGGTCCAGCTGACGACGGTCCTCCACGCATGGGACCCTTGCCTCGTCCTCTTACTCTTGGAGGCATGATGGTGAGTTTCCTGTTGAAACAAGAAAACAAAAATAAAACAAAACATAATAACAGCAAAGGAAAAGTAAAGATGCATCCTAGGTCATTTGCCTAGACTCGAGAGTCTAAGGAATGTGCTTATTGTGTCATTGAGATTAAACACAAAAGGTTAGTGTTTAATTCACTCAATGTTGGCTCTGATACCATCCTGTCACACCCCAATATTCCACGTGTTACCGGTGGGCCCGGCGGGGAGTATCGTGACGTAGTTGATATCATCATTGTCAACACACACAATAATATAGCATAGCTGAAGGCTGGGTAAATAAACTATTACAAACCATACTGTCTGTCGATGTTCGAGTACATGAATAATATAGACTGGAATGTAATAAGATCCACACGCGGATCATAAAGTACAAAGAAACATAAACTACAGACTCCGGGTATCTATGGGATTTGCAAGATCCTCTACAACACCCTACAGCTCCAGCCTATTTCGATAAGTACCTGTCAATTCAATCTTTAAGAAAATACGTCAGTATACACTGGTAAATACAATTTAACTGACTCGTTTTGAAAACATTTAAGAAAATTGATTTAGATGCACATGGCACAAATCCTTTATAACTTGGGACAATCTTTATTAAGATCCTTTATACAGTTTTACATGTTTGTCATACATGAGGGGCCGGTAAAGAAGCCGGACATGATTAATAGACTCACCACTTTAAAACCCACAAAGGAGTTATCCCCAACATGTGGGTTATTTAGCATTTGCATCTATCGGGTGTATGCCTACACCCCGTGCATAGGTCGTGGCCATTTTCAAATGAAATGAGCCGAGGATATCCAGGACACGGTCGTATTAACCCCCAATGCTTATGTTATAAAAAAAAACAGACTGAAACGGGTTATGCGGATTTATTAAATCACAATCCGACAAAATAATCCCATACCCGACCAAGCGGTATTAATATACCGTATCCCAAGCCCGTATAGGGAAAATAAGTTAAAAGTATTTACCTGGTGGTAGCAGTAATATTCCTAGGATTCTTGAAAGGAACTTTTTACCGGAAGCTATTAATCTGTATAGAAGGTTTAATTTATCTATTAGGATGCTAACGGGTCTTTTACTTAAGTCAAGGACTTAGACCGGCTAGCTAGAAAGAAACCTTACGGACCTAACCGATAGATTAAACGGAGACCGGAATAGGATGTGATTTAGACCCGACAAGCTTGGATACTTGTATAATATGGGTAAACTAAACACATTCTGGAAAATGAGGTTTTAATGACAAAGTTAAGCCCGTTTCGGCTATTTTACGTAAACTAGTCACATAAGCCGATCCGAACGCGTAAATGCGTAACGGGTAACCGAATGAACTATAAACAGGTCTTAATCGTTATTATGCTCAAAATATGTTAATATATCAGTAGCATATTAACATTTATGCCCAAAAAGCAATTTAAACCAAAATAAGTCCCAAAAGGGCATTTTGGTAATTTTGATGCTCATAAAAGAGTTTATTTATAAAACTTAGTTTCAGGTCTGATTAGATTAGTAAAAACATGTATTTTAATGAGTTATATCAGTAAGATACTTAATATATGAAAAATATACCATTTATAACCAATTATGCACCGTAGGGGCATTTTGGTAATTTTACCTAGGCTTTTAAAGGCTAAAATAGGTTTCTGAGTTTAAAACTTTAGCTTACTGTAATATTATGTAAATTATCTTAAAACATCAGTAGGTTATGAGTTTTATATGACAAATATAGTTTTGACCCATACTAGGTGCTAAAAATGCTTAAAATGCGATTTAAAGGGCTATTATGGTAATAATAGGAAATCTAAGATTTTGGTCAGTTTATAAAGTTCAAAATATTACATTTATCATATGGAATCAGTAGCAAAAAAGTTTGGCACTAAAATGTTAGGTAAAACTCATTTTATGGATGAAAAGGGTAAAACCGGTAATTACCGAAATTAGGCTATAATCCTATGTTATGCTCAGCCTAAAAATAATTAAAAATCTTCAAAAATCACAAAATATTATTTAACATCAGTAGGTAAAAAGTTTGGTGTTAAAAAAAATCGTGTTTAGATAGGCCTTATGCTAATTACGCCTTTTAATTACTAAAAAGTCCCTTAATTACGCTATTGAGCATAACTCCCAATCTAGACCTCAAACTGATGTCAAATTTTCGGGACATGTCTAAATATCAGTAGCAAAGGTTTTAGTTCGTTCACATTGCTTAAAATCTCGGTTTTATGTAAAAAGGGCGTTTTAGGCATTAATGAGCATAATTACAATCAAGAGCATGAATTACAAAAGATTAGGCACCATTCAATATAACTTCAGAGGGTTATACTACAATGTAATATGGTCCTAATAGAAGCTTAAAACATTGAAGAATTAAGCTTGAACGGGTCAGAACTGAAAGTCAAAGCAAAAGTCAAGCTTTTGCGACTTTCGGTTATAATCTGCCCTTAGACGATTAATTATCGGATTAGGACTGATAAAACATGTTTAGATAGTCATTACCAAGTTATTAGAATGTTGAAATTTAATTTAGAACCTCTGGTTTATTAATAAAAATCATTTTTGTCATTTCTGTTCAGTTTGACTTTTTGTCAAACTACTTTGACCCGACATTTAATCAGTTAAACGAGATAATTAGGTGACAACCTTTCAGGGGTTAATCACCTATACTAATGTGGTTTCATAACCCCTTTCAATTTGATCAGTGGTTAAGCCACATGTAATTAAAATGAAAGTCAAACTAATTAAACACTAAGTTTGACTTTTAAGTAATTAAGCTAAATTAAACAACTAAACAAGTAATTAGGAGCTTACTAATGGTCCTAGCAATCTTTTCTACACTTGTAATCCACTTGTTACTGCTGAGAGCAGCAGAGCAAGTCCCACAAGAGAAGTGTTTGTAAATGTGCTTATGAACACAAAAGGAGGTGCACTTATATAACAATTCTCATGGATTTAGATCATCTCCAGGTAGATTTGGGGGCCCTAGGATCACTCCAGATGTCCTAGCATGTTTTATAAACCGACATAAGGCTTCAGGGGTCGTTACAAACGAAGTAAGGCGGTGGAACAGCCTTAAGCCGCACCTGGCAACAACATTTTGATCTGGGCATGCTGAGGCGGGCCGCCTAAGACTTATGGGTGTCTTACGCGGGCCGCGTGAACCTGTTAAACCGGGAAAACGAGTTTAAAAGTTGGCAACTTCAGTCCCTGAACGTTTAAACCCCTATTTAACTTCATTTTGGCAATCAAGGCCCTTGTAGTTAATTTCTTGAGGCCCGAGGAGGTATAAACAAACTTCGTTAGGCTCGGGTTTGTTAAATTCCTTCATAAATGCAAGTTTCATCAAGTTGACGCTTTTAACCCAAAGTTTAGAAAACATGCTTAACGATCTCGGAATCACGTGAAATTTTTACCACATATTCTCGGGAGTATATTTGAATATTACGAAGCCTCGGTTTTGTTAAAAGGCCATTCAGAGGTCAGAATTGACATATTGACACTTTTAACCCTTGTAATTTATAATTTTCCGATTATTTTCACAAACGGCTTCGTATACCCAATCAATCACCCATTTAAGAATATTGTCTTCACGTGTGGTCATTCAGAGGCCCAAGTTTGGCATGTTGACACTTTTAGTCCTTTCTTTTGCACATTTTCACTTGTTGTCAACTTTAGTCCCTTAAATTCAATCTTTCGCATAACCGGAGTTTAGGACACGTGTTTATGTATAGTTGGACACGTTTTTACGTGGTGTTACACATATCCCGGAACTTATTGTGTTTAGGGCTTTCTTTGTGCTTGTGTGGAAATCTCCTTTTTTCACCTTTGACCGGAGGGACACCGACGTCTCTTGTCTGAGGGACATTCCTACCAGTTCAAAAGAAAAGGATTGGAAAAAGAAATTTTTCTATATTGACGCCTCCGTGATCCCCGACGAAATGTACTGGAGAGAAAAGGGGCCAAAAGACAAAGTTAAAGGCGATGGTCCTTCTGAGGATGCATATATTTCGAACGCTCTATATACCAAGTTGTGCGGCCTCCCTTTCGAGTGTACAATAATCCCAGAAGGGGCCCTGGTGATGGCAGGTATGAGTTTATTGTGGCGTGACATCAGGCAGGTGCCTTCCTTTCAGAGGGATGATGCAGGTATACTTATTTATCTTTGGTCATTTATGCTGCCGATTTAGAAATGATGTATGTATACTTCATAGGGGAATGGAGCATGTTTCATTTTGTTGACCCTCCGCGGCACCTTGCATTGAGGGCCGCGGACCGCGTTCTTGATGAAGGGGAGTTAGGCGTGTTGGGGATGCACCTGGATCAATTTGTGTTACCCGCTGTACCAGCGGACCCTTCTGCATATTTCTCCCCTGCCCTCTGTCCCGAGTGCCGGTGTTCCCGCTTTAGAAAAGAGGCCTACCCGGATAAAGCTTACTGGGAGGAAGTACATGGCGGCCGGTGCGGCCGCATCTTCCATTGGTGGGACAGCGCTTTCTGGAGGAGATGCTCTTGCGACCGCCGTTATGACGAGTCCTGTTCACGCATCGAAAAAGCGGAAAACATTTGTTGCTCCTACTTTGAGCTCGTTTCAGGCTGTGCAGGCTGCTTATGCCTTGCCGCTATGTACGTATTGATCGTTTCTAAACGTTATTATAAGTTATGAACTTCATGTTACTGAACCTTGCCGCTATATATTCAGGTACCTCTAGCGAGACTCAAACAGAGAATGTTATACCAACCCCTGTATCATCTGTGGGGGTGATGCTTTCCAGTTCCGGTACTGGCAACACTACAGAGCCCATACCTCGGACCAGCGTTACTGCTGCCATTAGCTGTGCCATGCCGCCGCCGACACTTACCGCATCTGTGACTGTTACGGCCAATCCCGTTTCCACACTACGGACTTCTAGCATTGATCCGTTCATGTTTGACTCACCCCTGAGCATTCTTTCTGCTGCCGATAGGGGGGCACCCGCCGTATCCACTACGCAATAGGCGACCAGTGTTGGGGGTACTTCTGCCAGTGATGCTGGAGGGTCAAGTAGTGGTATTACTAATGACGGTGCCCATCTGATTGATGACTTGTTTCTGCCCACCGTTAGCTGGGATCCCAATGCCCGGGATAAACGCTACCAACCCCAATGGAAAATCGCCGAGTCTTCTAGGCTAATTTTTCCCCCAGTGATTCAATACTGGGTTGAGCGGGCTTACCCCCCAGCTGAGGTGGCATATGTTGAAGGTTTGAACAACAAAAATCTGATGAATTCCACTATGGCCGATTCCGTGAGTCAACCCCGGAGGTTAGCGGAGATCCGGCGCAGGTGGATGCATGATAACACCCTGCTCCACCAGGCGCGGTCTACTATCCAAGAGCTGACAGATGATAAGTACCGTTTGGAGAGTCAACTTCAGGCCGCTGGGTTGAGGGAAGCTAGGTTTCTGTTGGAGAAAAACAAAGCCGATGAGGATTTGAAGAGAGTGACCGCCCACCTTGCTGAGGAACGAATAATGTGGGCCCGCGATATAGCGGAGAAAGACCGGGTCCTGGCTCAAGCTAAGAGTGTGCAGGAAGAATTGGAGCGTAAGGCCATAGCTGAAGCTCAAAAGGTGAGATCCGAGCTATCTTCTCAATAGGAAAAGTTCCAAGTTGACACTGATTTTGTGTCCCAGGTGCAAAAGCGATACCAGGGATTGACTGCTGAGGTTAAAGCCTCCCATGCCAAATCACGGTTGCTACAAGCGGAGCTGGAGGAGTGAGAGGAGAAACTTAAAGAACTTCAAAACCATTGCGATTCTCTTGTTTCCCAGAACAACACGCTTGCCACGTCCTTTGCTGCCCGACTGAAGGAGGTGGAAAATGCCTTAGAACAGTCAAATGCTAAGGTGGACGACCTGACTAGCCAGCTAGCGGCTCTACGGGGCGATAGGAATTGGTTAATATGTAATGGCTTGGTGGGGGCGTTCGAGTATCTCCGTCAATCGCCCCCCTTTACGGCCCTGATAGATCGCCTCTCCGCCGCTGCGTACCAGTCTGGTCATCATGATGGCGTTTACAAGGGTTACATGGAGTGCCAGCAACTGGACAAAATAACTCCAGACTTTCACGCGGCAAAGGGTAAATTTCAAATTGACATGTCAAACGCCCTCGAAGCAGCATACACTGAGCCATTGTCTTCTTATGAGGACTTAATGGATAAAATGAACGAAGATGGTATAGAATCGCTGCGCTTGCTGCTGGACCCCACGGAGGAGTCTGAGGAGGAGTAAAAAAATTGTTTATTTTGCTTGACATGTACTGTATTTCCTTTTAACTTTTGTTAATGACACTGTTTTACTTGGGTTTGGTGAAAATATCTGTGTGATTTGACAGACGTTTTAATGCTAATGTCATGATTTCTGAGGCCGCCGTTTGTCTGAAATGTTGGCTATGTGACGTGTAATGATTATTTTTCATTAATGCCTCTAATGTCATCACTGCCAAAACTGTTTAGCTTTTTACCCTTCTATAAATTGGGCTTGCTTTTCCTGATTTGGTAGTTGTACAGGATGGATCGAAAAAGGTATAGACAGAGGCTTTCCGATATCTTCCGGGTTTTGGATGCTGCTGACGGCTTGCTTCAGTTGTAGCATCCGGTAACGAGATCAATGCTTCGTAAGAGAAGGCCACTTCCTAACGCCGTTGCAACCCAGGCGAATGGAGCCTGCAAAAGCGTTGTTTATGAAGATCCTCAACTAATGGATTCTGGTGTTGTATCTCTGTCAGCTGATGTTTTGACAGAGCTTATCCCAGTTGATCATGTCCAACGTTGCCGCTTAACATACGAGCGTCGTCGCGGTGGTTGTTCAAAAAAGAATCTGGTGGATGATTTGGGAATGGTAGCTCCGTTAGTGGTTGGGGAATCAATCGGCGGCTTGACCGTTGATCCTCCTACATTGGTTAGTGGTGGTGCGGTGCTGCATACCCCTGCAGAGGTGATGGCGACCGGTTTCCACCAGTAGTTGTTAGAACATGTCCTTTTTGGTTCCCATGTGTTGGTTTGTTAACAACAGGGACAAGTACTTGGTTTGTTTAAGATGTGCATGTGTTATTAAAAATGCCTATCTTTTGTAGCGGTTAGCGTATCTATTACCAAGATACCCGCTGTCAGCGCTGTATACTTTGATCCCATGACCTTTGTATATGAAAATATTTCGTGTTTAAAGGTGCTTTTTGTGGTTTACTGTTATGTGCAGTTATAATGCGATGGTAATCTATATTGTTAAATAATTACGAAAACCAAAAGTAAATAACTTTTATTAATTTCGAATGAAACGAAAATGACACCGTCATGGGTGGATTACATTTGTTCCCTAAAAAAAAGGTCTGCTCTTGCTGTTAGGAGCAAGGCATTACAAATAACATTTCCTTAACTGAGCTACGTTCCAACTGCGCGGCATGGTGGTACCGTCGAGTCTGGATAAGCGATAGGCCCCTTTGCCCAGGTCTTCTTGAATGACGTAAGGGCCTTCCCAGTTGGGTCCCAGCTTGCCTAGGGGTTCTGCCCCACTTGCTTCATTGTCGCGCATTACGTAATCGCCCTTTTTGAAAGTGTGCTTTACCACGCGTTTGTTATAGTACCTTTCCAATGTCTTCTTGTATTTTGGTTCGCTGATTGCGGCTGCTTCGTGCCTTTCCTCAAGTAGGTCTGGCCTTCCCTTAGAAGCTTATCATTGTCATCGCTTGTGGCTAGGCGGCGTAGTGAAGGCAATCCCGCTTCTGCGGGTATCATTGCTTCCGCGCCATAGGTTAGGCTGAACGGGGTTTCATTATTGCTTGTCTTAGGCATTGTCCGATGTCCCCAGAGGACGTTTGGCAATTCCTCTACCCAGGAGCTTCCCTCATAACCTAATCTTCGCTTTATACCATCTAGCAGGCTTTGGTTCGCTCGCTCCACCTGGCCGTTTCCTTGGGGGTGCGCTACTGATGTGAAGATCTGCTGTATTTGAAGGTCGGCACACCATTCTTGAAAAATCCTGTCAGTAAACTGTGTTCCATTGTCACTCACCAGATACAACAATAGTCCAAAACGGCATACTATATGTTCCCAAAGGAACTTCTCGGCGTTGTCAGCGGTGATTTTAGCTAAAGGTTTTGCTTCCACCCATTTGGTAAAGTAATCGATCGCCACAATCAAATATCTTAGCTTGGCGGGGGCTGGCGGAAAAGGTCCTACGATATCCACCACCGCCCATTTTTGAAAAGGCCATGCCGCTGTAACCGGTATTAAGTTGTTCTTGGGCCTGAGTGTTTGGGGGGCAAATTTTTGGCAACTGCGGCATTTCCGTAGTTCCGTTACGGCGTCTTCGTGCATCCCGGCCAATAGTACCCAGCGTTATGGATTTTGGCCACTACTGCTCGAGGTCCGGCGTGAATACCGCATGAACCTGAATGAATCTCACTGATCAGGTACTTTGCTTCTGTTGGGGACACGCATCGTAGAAGCGGCCCTAAATATGACTTTCTGTACAGGACGCCATTGTTGAATTCATATTGCAATGCCTTTGTTTGTACCTTATGTGCTTCGCCCCTGGCGGAAGGTAACTCCCCATTGATAAGGAACTTGAATACCGGGGTGTACCAGCACGGTTCTTCCGTTGTGATGGCGGAGACACTCCGTGGTTCGATTGATGGTGCCTGTAGCGTCTCTACTTTAACCTCTTTTTCCATGCCTGAGGTTGCGAGTTTGCTGAGAGCATCTGCTATCTGGTTTTTGCTTCTGTGGACGTGGTTGAGCGTGGCGTTATCAAAGGAAGCCATGAGCTCCTTCGTTTTTGCCAGGTACCTTGCCATTGATTCATCTTTAGCCTCGTAGGTTTCGTTTACTTGATTGTTGACCAATAAAGAATCCACATATGCATCAACCCTTGTGGCTCCCATGGACTGGGCCATCCTTAAACCAGCAAGCAGCGCCTCGTACTCTGCTTCGTTGTTGGAACAATCGAAATCGAAACGTAAAGCATATATCAACCTTATCTCATCTGGGCTTATTAACATTAAACCTGCTCCGGATCCTTTTCCACTTGATGACCCGTCGGTGTATAATTTCCAAGGTTGCCGGGCGGTACTGGATTCCGGGATGTCCCGGATGACAGGGTCCACTATGGTTTCTCCTTCGGGAATTTCGGCTAGGAAATCGGCGATTACTTGCCCTTTGACTGCTGTTCGTTTTTGGTATTCGATATCCAAAGTGCCTAGTTCGATTGCCCATTTGGCCAGTCTACCAGAGATCTCTGGCTTGTGCAGAATTTGTTGTAGCGGGTAGTTGGTCAAGACCTGTACGCTATGTTCTTGAAAATATCTTCTTAATCGCCGAGTGGCGTGTACAAGTGCTAGGACCAGCTTTTCCAGAGTTGGATATCGCGCCTCGGGCCCAGCCAGTACTCGGCTGATGTAATATATTGGCGTCTGCTTCCCATCTCTTTCTACCATAAGCACAGCGCTTACCGCGTTATGGGCTGCTGCCAGATACATTTTAAGCATTTCATTAGGTCTTGGTGCCGTCAGCATGGGTAGTCTTTCTATGAAACGTTTCATGTCTTGCAAGGCTTCTTCCGCTTCGTTGGTCCATTTGAAATTCTTCTTGTTGAGGCAATCTTTCAACGTCTTAATGAATGGCAAAGATTTCTCAGCATGTCTTGCTAAGAATCTGTTGATCGCCACCAGCCGACCATTTAAAGCCTGGGCTTCTTTCAACGTTCTTGGGGAAGGCATACGCGTTATGGCGGCCACCTTTTCTGGGTTAGCTATAAAACCATCCCGGGTGACGACTACTCCCAGAAACTTCCCTTCTTCCACCCCGAAAGAGCATTTTTTGGGGTTGAGTTTGATGTTGTACTCTCTAAGCTTTTGGAAAGTTTCCTCGATGTCTTCTAGCATTTGCTTTTCTTCCCTGCTTTTGATTACGAGATCATCGACGTACACCTCCAAATTTCTGCCAATTTGTGTTTCGAAAACTTTGTCCATGAGTCTCTGATAGGTATCCCCGGCGTTTCGTAAACCGAAAGGCATCTTTGTGTAACAAAAGATGCCCACGTCGGTGTGAAACGCTGTTTTTTCTTCATCTTCCTTGGACATCTTAATCTGATGATACCCTTTGTAAGCGTCTAGGAAACACTTATACCTGTAAGGTACCAGAGAGTCGACCTTGAAATTGATTTCAGGTAGTGGGTATGTGTTTTTAGGGCATGCTTTATTTAAATCTTTGAAATCAATGCACATTCGTCACGTTCCGTCTGGCTTTTTTACCATCACTGGGTTGGATACCCACGTATGGTATTGTGTTTCTCTAAGGATTCTAGCTTCCACCAATTTTCGTACTTCTTTGACAACCGCTGCCTTCCGATCTGGAGCCATACTGAGTTTACCCTGTGCGACCGGCTTAACGCCTGGGAGCGTTGCTAGCTTATGCTCCGCCTTATCGCGGGGGATTCCTGTCATGTCAGAATGTTCAAAAGCAAAAATATCGACATTTCTTTTCAGCAGTTGCTTCAAGTTATTTTTAATCTCAGGAGAGAGGCTATCTCCGATTGTGACCGTTTGATCTGGATGGCGTGTGCTTAATACCCACCTCTCTGGCCCAATGGCTCCGGTGGGCCCTTGGCGACATCTTTTGGTGTTTAACACCTCTCCAATCTTGTCACGGAATACTGTTGCAATACCCCGCAGGGTGGGGAACTTCATGAATCCTCGTGCCGTAGAGACTATTGCGTCTAATTTTCCCAGAGTGAACCTTCCGATGATTACGTTGTGGTATGACTCAGCGCGCACCACAAGGAAAGTCAGGAGTATGGTTCTTTCTCTGGGTTCTTGCTCGAATGTAACTGGGAAGGTAATCTGATCAATTGGGTCCACCTTTTTCCCCTGTAAAACCCTTGATAAGGGCGTGTACCGACTCGAACATCTTCCTGTCTTCGGGCTGCATTCTATTGAAACAATGTTCATAAATGATATCTTCTGAACTTCCGGTGTCCACCAGGATTCTTCTCATGCGGTAGTCCACGACTGCGGCGGATATGATTAGCGCGTCCATAGTGAGATGTAGATCTTCCATACGAGGTTCGATAGTCATGGTTGCCAACATCCAGGGTTCGAGCGTGGAGAAACTCCTCTTTGCCCCTTTTCCCCTGTCGGCGTGTACCATGTTAAGTTCTCGCGGTCTTTTTCCCGCCGCTTTATCATTCTCTTCCTTAACGGCGGGTGGACCCTGCTTGATGTCTCTCACTAAATGTGCCAATTTGCCCGCTTTTACGAAATATTCGATTTGTTTTTTTAACTGGAAGCAATCGTTCGTGTCGTGGCCGCTTCCCTTATGATATTCACAATATTTGCTGGTGTCTTTGTTAGGATTGTCTTTCAGCGGCTTGGGAGGGTTAAACTTGAGGTTCTCTGAGGCAAGGATCTCTGCTGGTGTCTTGCTCAGGTTGGGGTAGTCGGATCGAGGTTTTGAAAACTCATTCCTTGGATAGGTGCTTCGGTGTTTCTCATACCGCGCATCCGTTTTGTCACCCCTTTGGTATCGGTCTCCTCTACCCCTGCCTTTTGACCTCGTTGTTCCATGTCTTCCTGGTTTTTCAGAGCCTCCTTTTTCCTGTTAGCCGCATGACTGGCGGCTACTGCCTTTTCTTGGATAACATAAACTTTAGCTATCCGAAGTATCTCATCGATGGTTGGGGGCACGCCATCCCTTCCGTGAAGTGTTCTCAATAATTCATCGTCGTTGACTCCTTGTAAGAAAGCTCCACATGCCAGGTCGTTTGTCATGCCCGGGATTGCCAGGCTTTCTTTGTTGAATCTAACAATGAAATTTTCCACCGTTTCATTGTCTCGCCGGCGGATATGGAGGAGCTCGTTCCTATCCTTTGTGTGTCTGCGCTGCTGGCTGAAATGCAGGATGAATTTGGATTCTAGATCTTCAAAACTGTCTATTTCGCCAGTGGGTAAACTGTCCCACCAGACCCGGGCCGCGCCTACTAATGTTTGGACAAACATTTTGCACCAGATGGGCATGGGCTAGCAGGCTACTTCTCCGACGCTTTTGAATAAGTTGAGATGATCATCCGGGTCACCCAAACCATCGTACTTGCCTACCGTCTGGGCATCTTTGGCTTTTCTTTGATAGGGGCTTCCGCTATCCTTCGAGTGAATTCGGACTTGAAGATGGCGTCTACTGGCTTATATGGTCTTGTAAGTTCGTCGTTGATGTGCGTGAAGTGTGTTATATTTTAGATGTATATTTTAAGCCCTTTTTACACTTTTAGCCAAGTTTTAAATTTATAAAACACGATATTTACTAACACTAAACACACATATGGGCAAGTGCACCCATCGTGGACATAGTATAGTGTTGGTAAGATACCGAGGTCGTCCAAGGACACAAGAGCTTTTAGTACCGGTTTATCCTCAACGTCTAACCAAATCAAAATGTTAGAAAAGATTTTTAAACTAAGAAAATAAAACTAACTAAATGCTGAAAAATAAAAATAAAAATAAAAACAGATAGACAAGATGAATCACTTGGATCCGACTCGTGTATTAGTATAACCTTTGATTATTTTCGCACTTTTGCACTTGTTTAAGAGATTATCTTAGTTATTGTAGTAGGCCCCTCTTTTGAAGGCGACGTTACCCTCAACCCAGTAGTTTGAGTCAACAAGGATACAATCCTAAAGGGTCGGATTATTGAAAGATAATGAATTAAGTTATTAATGCAAATTATGGTAGGCCCCTCTTTTGGAGGTGACGTTACCCTCGACTAAGTAGTCTGAGTCAGCAGGGATACAGTCCTAAATAGTCGGGTTATAGTATTAATAGTAGTTAACTTATGAGGGGGTCAAAGAGTTTGGATCCCCGCCATCCAATACCTATAGGTATTGAAGGAGATCCAACTAAATTTGACCCAGGTCCCTTGCAGGACCTCTAAACGCTGAACAAGGGCAAGACCCTTACCAAACCGTTCCCTTAACCCCCGACCAGGTAGCCAACATACCTCCATATAGACCGTGGAGATATGAATGGTGAAAATCTTTTATTTTATATAGACAGTAAAATAATGCCAAGACACCACGGACAAACGATAAGGAAGAATCACCTTCAACATAAGCAACTAGTTACTAAAGTCATTAATACAAAACTAAATAAAAACTGCAAAAGATTAAAAATAAAAAGTATTATACTAAACACTTGTCTTCACCAAGTGATGTAAGAGACTTAGGCAAACATGGCCTTGATTGTCAAGAACTCTTACGATCAATCTTGGATCCCGAGATGACTCACACACCCTATGATGGACAATGGATGATGGTGGTGGATGATGGTGTTGTGATGGTGGTGGGTGGTGGATGAAGTGTGAGAGAGGTGGTGTGCCAAGGGATGAGTTGCAATGAAACCAAGCACTCCTATTTATAGGCTGAACAGAAGCCTGGGCACGGCCCCGTGTCCGCTGCACACGGCCCCGTGCCCGTCTGACAATCTCTCTCCTCATTAATTGTAATTCGCAATTACAATTAATGCGCCTGCAGTACTTTCGCCACGCCCCCGTGTTCACTGGGCATGGCCCCGGGGTGGGCAATAGAAGCTTCTATAGGTTTGTCTTATTTGCTGCTTCTTCTGCCTTCTCTGTTTTGCTTGGGAGGATGCTGTCGAGGGGTCGGGCAATCCACTTATGTTCCATTTCTTGTATTTATGTTAGATTTAGCTGTCTTTTTGCTTCTTTTATTAATTTGAGCTCATTTAATCCTGAAAATACAAAAGGAAGACAAAAACACTCTTTTTCCAACATTAGTACTTAAAAAGGGTTAGTTTTATGCCTTATTTGATGTAATTTATATGTTGCATTTTACACACATCAAATATCCCCACACTTGAATTTTTGCTTGTCCTCAAGCAAAACTCTCTAATATGTGGCTTACACTCCCAAATGGAATGGGTAGAAGAGAAGGTTTTGGCTTGTCATAGAGTGTCGGGAATCCAAGATCCTTATTGGGTTTTATTTTTATTTATTTACAATCCTATTCGTTATGATTTATTTAGAACGTTTCATAAGAGAGATTACTTATTTGGAAATAGCATGCCTTTTTTAAAATTCCGTTTATATACAAGTTCACATACCTCACGGGGGAAATCACTCACACTCGGCCGAAGGTGTATTTTTTTAGTGAATCACTCGAGAGCGGCATGGAACTTATTCCTACCATAGGCTTGCCAAGCAATCAATCCTCCTCCTTTTTAACTTTTTACCTTTGTAAATATCAAGAGGACTTTTTGGGTAAAGGCTTGGGCTAAAGGTGGGTAGTTGGGTTAGTGGTTAGTAAAGGGCGAAAAATGTAAAAAGCGTCGGTTTTCGTAAAACATTTTGTTTTAGTGACTTTTTATTCTTAATGAAGTATTTCTTCAAACAAGCTTTTTAGGAGCTTTTTTTGTTTATTTCTAACTTCATTGTAAAATTCTCTCTTTTTTTTTTCAGTCACACGAAAACCGAGCTTGTTACTAAAATAAAAGGGTAAAAATAAAAAGGGTTTTTGGTGGGTAAAAAGGGTTTTGGGTTAAGAAATGAAAAGGTTTAGGCTCAAAGGGGTTAACTAGGGGGAGTTTTTGGGTAGGTGAAAAGAAAAATAAAAATAATGGTTTTGAAAGAAAAAGGGTTAGTCCTAATGCCTCCATCATTTACTTACTTGGGTTTAAGTTGGAAAGGACCGGGAATGAATTGTCGTGGCAAGTTCTAGAGTCGTAAGAACCAAGCGGCTATTCACACAAGAAACGAAAAATGAGCATTTAGCGTAAAGATGTATATTTGTATGCTCAATAAAGGCTCAAAACTCACTTTTGTGGGAATGGGTTTTTCTATGTGATCAAGTATATATAATTGAATTTTAACTAAGCTTGTCATGTCGTTTCATAATTTTCTTATGTTGGTTCTTTTTATCATGACGCTATCGGTTGTAAATTTGTAAAAATATAACCTTGTTAGTCTTAGAATTCCCAACTTAAACTTTAAACAAGTAAAAAAATGAATTTTTTTTTAAAATTTGGGGTGATTAGCGGTTCCAATAGAGTTTTGTGTAAGGCTTGTTATTAGGACTTGCAAAATTCAAGGTTTTAGCATCCCCCTACACTTAAATTACACATTGTCCTCAATGTGTCTCAAAAATAAATTTTTAGGTTGATTAAATGTGTAACATGGTGTTAAAAGCAAAAATTTATGTTTCTGGCAGTCTAGACACGACCCCGTGGGGACCGGGCACGGCCCCGTGTTCAGGTGCCAGTAACGATAATTAAAGAAAAGAAACAGAAGCCTGGACACGGGGGCGTGTCTGGTGAACACGGCCCATGTCCAGTTACCTGAACTGGGCATTTTCCTGCAGGGTGTTCAGCACGGGGCCGTGTGGGCTGGGCACGGCCCGTGCTGAACCTACTGTAGTGGAGAAATTGATGTCGGATGGCCTTGTTCTTGTGCATGGGGCCATGTTTCTCGTTTCCCTTATCATCCTTTACCACCATGAGTGTGTTTTATTCCTGCAAATTAAAACTAAAAGACTAAACTAAGGATAGTTCCGCGGAATGCCTCCATGGTGCGCCACGTTTATAAGGGTCCTTGGCTAGACCCAAGGTGAGGTTATATAGTTTCTGAGTAGGATGTTTTCCATCCCATGTTGCACCGTCGGAGAGCAGCATCCAAACTCAAATCAATAACCTTCATGTAGTTGACCGGGTCATCGTCCTCTATTCTCTTCCCAACCTCGAACTTTACTTCCTCATACCCGTACCTAAAGGTGAGCGTTCCGTCATTCATGTCTACCAATGCCTGTGCGGTGGCGAGAAATGGTCTCCCTAGTATGATGGGGACTTCGGTGTCTTCTTCCATATCAAGTATGACAAAGTCGGTCGGGTAGACAAATTTGTTTACCTTGACTAGGAGATTTTCGATGACACCTTGCGGGAATTTGACGGATCCATCAGCAAGTTGTATGCTCATCTTTGTAGGACTTGTTGTTCCTAGGCCGAGTCTTTTGAACATTGATGAGGGCATGAGGTTAATGCTAGCCCCAAGGTCGGCTAGTGCATTACGAACAGGCGAGTCCCCGATCGAGCAAGGAATCGTGAAGCTTCCGGGATCGATTTTCTTTTAGGGGAGTTTGTTGAGTACGAGGGCAGAGCATTCTTCGCCTAAGTTAACTAATTGCAAAGTTTCAATTTTCCTTTTATGAGTGAGGAAGTCCCTCATGAACTTAGAATATTTGGGCATTTGGGTTAGGACATCAATAAAAGGAATGTTGACATGCAATTGTTTTAGTAGACTTTCGAATTTTGCGAATTGCTCATTGGTCTTTTGACGAATTAACCTACCGGGGTACGGAACCCGAGGAGCCTTGGTAGGCTCTGGTGATGGAGGGGAACCCTTCTCTTGTAGAGGCGGCGGTATAGTCTCCTCGGTAGGCGGTGGCACCTCCGTAGGACCCACGGTGCGGTTTCGTAATGTGATGAGATGAACTTGCGCTTTTGGGTTTGTTTCGGTATTGCTTGGTAATGCGCCTTGTGGTCTCTCGGAAAAATTTTGGGCTAGTTGACTTATTTGTTTTTCTATGTTTTGAATACTAGCTTGTTGATTTCTAAAATTTGATTCTAATTGTAGAAACCTTTCCGAGTTTTTCTTTTCAGTGTCGGAGATGAGGCGAGATATAGTATCTTCAAGCCTTTCTCGTCCACCTTGTTGTTGAGGGAAATTTTGTGACTCATTTCTTGGTTGTTGAAAGTTTGTTCGTTGGTTTTGTTGGTTACTACTATTGCCGGGTTCTCTCCAACCAAGGTTAGGGTGATTTCGCCATCCTTGGTTGTAGGTGCCCGTTGGAGGACCCGACGGCCTAGGTCTATTATCGATGTAGCTTACCAACTCTTGTTGATCGTCTGTTTCTTTCATACAACTCCAATTTTCATGTGGCCCACCACACCCTTCACAAGCCATAACCGAGACTGTTTTTGTCATTTCCAACTTTTTTATTTTCGAAGAAAGGGCCTCGATTTGGGCTTATAAAGAAGTGCTTTCATCAACCTTATGGGCGCCCGGGGCAATAGATTTATTGCCTCGGGGAGTGTGCCACTGAAAATTGGTTTGAGCAATTTCCTCAATTTGATTATATATTTCATGCGGGCGGCGATTACCTAAAAGTCCCCCGGAGCTAGAGTCAAGTGTCTGCCTTGTGTGTGGCAACAACCCATTATAGAAAGTGGATACTTGTTGCCATATCGCAAGGCCGTGATGTGGACACTTTCGCAATAACTCCTTGAACCTTTCCCAAGTTTCATATAAGGATTCCCCGTCCTCTTGTGAATATGTATTAATTTCAGTCATTAATTTAGCCATTTTAGCGGGAGGGAAATACTTATATAAAAATTTTTGGCCTAGTTCATCCCAGGTGTTTACCGATCCAGCTGGGAGGGCGTTAAGCCAAGCTTTTGCTCGGTTTTTTAGTGAAAAAGGAAACATTCGGAGGCGGATGGCGTCATTTGATGCTCCATTGATCCGAAAAGTATCACATATTTCTAAGAAATTAGTAATATGTAGATGAGGATCCTCGTCCGCAAGCCCATGAAAGGTTGCGGAGTTTTGAAGCATTTGTATCAAATGCGGCCGAAGTTCGAAGTTATTGGCTTCAACATTCGGTGCATTGATAGCGGCGCCGAGATTACCTGTAACACCTCGAAAAATTTCGTCCAATAATGCATTGACACGTGTCATAGACCTTGATCATGAGAAAACATACTTTAGAGGGACTAAAGTTGACAAAAAGTGAAAACTATGGAATATAAGGGTCCGAAGTGCAACATTGGATGAATAGACTCTACAATAACCCTACATGGTGTTTATAACCCTAAACGGATAGATCATGGATCATACGAAGCGGAAAATGCACGAAAGTGAGGAATTACAAACTACAGGGGCTAAAAGTGTCAACATGTTGAATTTATACCTCTGAGTGATCTATTGGCAGCCCCGAAGCTTTGTAATGATAGAATATACTCACTAGAATATGTGGTAAAAATTTCATGAAGTTTCGTTATCGTATGAGAAAGTTATGGCCAAAACCGTACTCGAAGGGTTAAAAGCGTCAACGTCGAATTTCATGACTTTTCGGGTGAGCGCAAAGTTAACCGAGGACTTTACCATGTTGGTATAAGTCCCAAGGTACTTAAAAACCAAGTTTGAAAGTCTAATGAGCAAATTAGGTGGCAAAAACCTCGTATGCAAAGACCAGGGACCAAACTGCAACATTTAAACAAGTTTTGTGGATCAGAAGGAGCCAGGCGGCCCGCCTGGCACTCTTAAGCGGGCCGCGTGACCTGCCCAGCGACAGAAAACCCACATGTGCCAGTTGCAGGTCCGTTTTGTGAGTTGATGACAGCTTTCTCCACCTCCCAAACCCTCCAATCAACACTCATGCATGCTAGGACACCTGTGGGCTTCTCACAACATCTGAAACACCTTATATTCAGATCAAAATCATCACAAATAGGGTCTTGAGTTAGTAACCAAGAACACTTGAACTTTCAAAAATTCACAAGAGCTATTCTGGAGCTTTCTGGTCGACAAGGCTGCTTCATAGTGATCTCTAAGCTTCATTAGGACTCTTGTAAGCATTCATAACCTTCTCTAATTCGTTCTAGCTTAGATTATTAGCCGAAAGTTAATCCGTCGTAACTTTAGTTTGACTTTTTGATTAAATGAAAATGGCTCAGTCATTTCTCGAATTGAAAGTACCTACAAGTTGGTATTTATGTGGGAAACAAACCCTCAAAAGGGTATTTTCTGATTCCCACTCTAAGCATGATTATTGTCGAGTCAAAGTCATTCTTAAAAAGTCAACAGAACTTGTTTTTGCAAAATCTAGCATAAATAGTAATGTAGATTACATGCAATCAGTTTGATCATCAAAATAACTTTGTAACGAATGTAAGAATATGTTTTATCATGATCAACTCGACAATTTTTAATATAAACCCGGATTGGAACCGAAAGTCTTACAAAATGACTTTTTCTTTGACTCTTGATTCGGATCCGTGCATGCATTTTGAGATCTGCCTTAGAGCTTATTTTGGACCATTTTTATATATGTACAACTCTCTGAGATTTTAAGACTTGGTTCAACACTTGTCCGATTCATATGCATGTTACCGGTTTATGCTTAAATATGACTACTTTGCCCTTTTTGCTATAAAACGCGATTTTTGAAAAAGTGAAAGAGTAGAAACTTTTATTACTGATTTATAAACTTGCACCAAAAATTTGATATCAGTTTGAGGTCCAGATTAAGAGTTATGCCCGATATCGTAATTTGAGAGCTTTATGTTAAATAAACGGCATAATTAACATATAACCTATTTAAGCCTACTTTTTGATATCAAACTTTTTACCCACTGATGTTATATAATATTTTGGGATTTTTGAAGATTTTTATTTAATTTTTGGCTGATCGTATCATAGGTCTCTAAGTTTAATTCGGTTAATACCGGTTTTGACCTTTTTGGCCATAAAATGAGTTTTATAGATCTTTTTGACCCCAAACCTTTTTCTAATGATTTTATTTGTTAAATAAATTATTTTGAGCATTCTGGAAATATAAAAATATCAGCCTTCTTTTGAAAACCCGGAAACGGCTCTAAATCGCCTTTTTGAGCGTTTTAACGCCTAGTATGTACTATAACCATGTTAAGCGTATAAGGGTTATACCTACTGATGTATTTAGCATATTTTTATATAATAACAGTAAGTATAAGCTTTTGAACTCAGGTTTCCAGCTTTGACCGTTTTAGCCCTTGTGAAATTACCGAAATACCCCAAAGGTGCATAGTTCGATTTTAAATGATAAGTTTTGTATATGGGTCATACCCTACTGTTATAATATGCCAAATTAAGTATATTTACTGTATAAATCAGACCTGTAACTCAGATTTCCAATTTAACTCTTTTATAATCTTTTAAATGACCAAAATGCCCTTATGAGGTGTAAATTGAGTTTATTTCCGTATGGGGAAAAATAGAAGTTATCTTACTGATATTATAACATATTTAAAGCATATTATCTCAGGGAACTTGCATATGACTCTTATGGTTACCCGTAACGCTCTTTTAGCGTTCAGTTCGGTTTATGTAACTAGTTTGCATAAATTGACCGAAACGGGTCAAACATTATCATTTTTGTCTCAAAATCCAGAATGTATTTAGTATACCCATATTATACAAGTATTCAAACTTGTCGGGTCTAAATCACATTCTATCCGGTCTTCGCTTAATCGTGCGCTTGAACCGTATCGTCCTTAAAACTAACCGGTCAGGCTTAGGCTTAAATAAAAGACCCGTTAGGAATCTAATAGGTTATTATAAACCTTTGTTCCCGAATAGGAGGCCCAGTAAAAGCTACCTTCACTTGCCAATTGTGATTCATACTTACTAAGGTAAATACTTTTAACTTATTTTCCCTATACGGGCTTGGGTTACGGTATATAGAATACCGCTTGATCGAGCGTACAAATCTTGCACCCTTGGGTGTTCAATTGAATAATTTGATCGGCTCGTTTAAACAGTCTTGTTTTACTTTAAGCCATTGGGGGGTTAATGACCATGTCCCTGATATCCTTGGCATCATCTTACGGGATGGCCACGACCAGAGCACGAGGTGTAGGCGTACACCTGTCAGTGTATAACTCTTTGATGTGGTGTGTCTATTGATCTTTAACCCGGACAAGATCCGGGCTACTGAACGCACAAGTAACATGTAATTCGTTCACAAGATTATATTGCATAATTATCCCAAGTTATAAAAAAATATTTTATGCCATGTGCATTTAAATCAATTTTCAATCTTTTCAAAATGAGTCAGTTAATTTGTATTTACCAGTGTAAACTGACGTATTTTCCCAAAAGGTTAAGTGCAGGTACTACACGTAATAGGCTGGTTGTCTTCTAGAGCGTCCACAATAAGTCTCGCAAGCTTGGATGACATTAAAACTGTTGAAGAATATCTTATTTTATTTTTGATCCGCCTGTGGATCCGTTTCAACTACTAGTGATATTTAATATTACATTCTATTAAAGTTGAAATGAATCTATCTTTGCTTCCGCTGTGCATTTATATATTGTGTTGTTTGTCTATGATGATGCCAACTACGTCACTATACTCCCCACCGGGCCCACCGGTGACACGTGGAAAATTGGGGTGTGACAGGTTGGTATCAGAGCCAACATTGAGTGAATTAAACACTAGCTTTTTGTGTTTAATCTCAATGACACGATAGCACATTCTTTGACCTTCCGAGTCTAGACTTAACATAGGAATACTCTCGACTCTATTCAGAGGATTGTTACTTTCAATTATATATGTTTTAGCTTGTCGCCAAGCAAGGAGCTGTAGTGAAATTTCTCCCCATTTGAAGCCCAGGAAAGGCCGAGCTTCGTATTGCGACTAGGATTAATGTACAACCGATAAGAAGACATTCAGAACTAAAATGAAGAAGAGACTCCTTTTAATGAAGATCGTTTCCTTAAAAGTCTTTATAACGATATTTATCTTTTGGTCTCTTAGAGGACAACATCATTTCTTTTAAGTCCCTTTTTGGGGCAATTCTATACCCCTTTTTAAAACCATTGGGATGTTTTACCTAAATTTCAATTATAACATTATATATGAATATAATATATAAAATAGATTAAAATAATATTTCTGTTATAAGATCTACCATTATAATAAAATGGCAAAATCTAAAAAGGACAAGACCTAGCCTCGTGTCATTATTAAGACCCGGCCAAGATGGCAGTTCCCCAAATTAGATTCAGATCATTATTAACATTTCAATTTAAAATTGTTCTGCGTTAATTATAAACTAAGAATCTTAAGAGTGAAACCTAGCCTTCGGGGCAATTATAAGACCGGGCCAAGATGGTAAGACCTGTTTAAAAGATTCGTATCCCTGTTAACGTCTGAAAACATGCTAACACTCCTGGCAAACGTGGTTCGATAAAATCACGTAAATCATCCCTAGAATGGGTTATTCCAAACTTTCCTTATTAAAATAATCATCCCTTAAGGATGAAGTGCCACGGGCTATAATACACTGTCCGATTGCGACATCGACAGTTGTGATCTTTTGAGATTCCCCGTCCTAAGGGGGTGAGCTATGCTCAAAGCCCTCTAGACGATAATCTGGTCGTCATGTCATTATTATGACCACTGAACGAAAATTGATTTAAATTAAGTGCTAATCCTGCCGTCATGTCATTATTATGACCACTGAACGACAGTTGATTAAATTAATGGCACTGATCATGTCGTCATGTCATTACTGTGACCGCTGAACGTATCATCAGTGCAATGACTATATGTCTTAACATCTTACGAGATGTTAATGGATAGGCCCACGGGCCAGAAATTTTAATAAAGATAGTCGTAACCTACAACTCCCTGTCAGGAAAAGGTAATGAACTTTGATTCAAACCTTAATGCCACGATTCTCTGAAATCATGGCTTAAAAATCTAACTTGTCTACGCGACTAGGCCATTTGTGCTATTATTAACTTATAAATTAGGGTTTATGACAAAAATCCTGAATAAAGTAAATATCCTTCCTTCCCTGTCAGTATGCATTTTAAAAAGAATCTTAAAGGTGAGACCTAGCCTTCGTGGACAAGATGGTAAAATCTACTCAAAGGATTCAGATCCTTGTTAACACCTAAGAACGTGTTAGCACTCTTGACAAATGTGATTCGAAAAATCACAACAGTCATCCTTATATTAGATTCTTCAAATTCTCTTGCCTAACCTAGCAATTAGGAATCATGGCTTATGTCATCCTATAAGATGATCATATTATAAACATCCGTTAGTGATGAAGTGACTACGGGCTAAACTTGTTGCCCAATAAGACAACACGACGGTTGTGGTCTACGACTCCCTGTCTAAAAATATTGGACTAGGTCCAAACATAATAGTCTATAAGATCAATGCGATCATGACTAATATCAACTAATATGATGATCATGTCATTTAACATCCCTTAGTGATATTTTGCCTACGGGATATAATATATTGTCCAATAGTGACAAGGCAATCGTAATCTTTTATAATTCTTTGCCCAAGGGGGTGAGCTATGCTCAAATCCCATAGTCTATATGATCAATACGATCCTGACCAGTATCATCAGTATGGTCACCATAATATTAACATCCCTAGTGAGGAAAAGCCTACGGGCTATATTTTTGTTCTATTTGAGATTGGATAAAGCTAGTGGTGGTCGTTATGATCCCCTGTTCAAAGTGGTGGGTTATACCCAACCCTAACAGTCTATAAGATCAGTGCGATCCTGACTAATATCATCTGATACGATGATCATATTATTTTATAGGATATTTGAAGTACAGTCTTGGGCCTTCCTATCTTTATAAGGGGATTTCAAGAAGTACTATCCGACTCAAAGGTTATGATTATATGCATCTTGACGGTGATTTAGATAACAAAACTAGAGTAATACAATAAACACATGGTGGATACGCTGCTGGTACTTCCTATATATAAGTGTGTTTATTGTACTACCCTTCGTGGCGCTATCCTGAATCACCGATAAGACCTAAATCACCCACGGGTTATATATTATATTGTCCATTAGGGACATTGTCAGATATGACCATTGTGGCACATCGTCGAAGTGATGGGCAATGCCCAAGCCTTAAAGTCTACGAGATCGATAAGATCATGACTGATATACTCAATGATGATAATTATATATATACATATATGAATATATGTAAACATCCATTAATGATGTCCTAGGATTTGCCTATGTGCCAAAATAAATCGCCTTTCAAGACGATGACAATGGTAGCCTATGACTCCCTGTCTAATGGTGAAAAACTAGATTCAAATCTTAAAACCCCTAATCTAATAAGATTACGGATTATAAATTAACGCCCCCTATGACTGACATTTGTTGCCATATCTTATAACGTCCTATGCAACAAGGCCTTCGTGCCATAAAATTATTTATATCCTTCCTGATGGACTAATGTTTCATATATTAGAAAGCCATTATGGCAAGCCTTCGAGCTATCTAAAATCATCTATATGCCAAAGACAGCTGGGACATTTTGATCCCCTGTTAAAAAAAAAAAAACGGGTAACAGACTCGGTCAAAACCCTAAAGGCCATTAATGATCCTTTTGTGTCTTAGGCTGAATATGATCGATGTACAATCAAATAACACTCCTTAGGAATGTTTATATGGTTTAATAATACCATGGTTAATGTATGATAAGTCATCAGAGCAATGACTAGCTGTTGAAATGCACACAAATTGTTACATTTGGTATTTAATACCAAAAGATTCGAGTATGGAAAACTCATATAAGACAAACAACAGTCGCAATGCTAGAGATGCGACAAATGTTAACGGTGCATCAAAAGTAAACCTCAATATTAATGGAGTTAATATCCAAATCGGTAATTAACGCAGCCATTAGAAAGGCTGGGGGAAGAGCCATGAAAAGGATCGAGAAGTGGAATGTTGTTTGCTGTTTGCTCTAAAACACATATCGCTGCTCATGAGAAGAACTTTATTCGCACTTCAAATGCGAAGAATAAACCCAGCAAAACCATAAATGGCAAGGAGCCCATTCTTTTGGATGTACTTAAAAGTACTTCGTCTCGGGAAGACCAGAGACTTCAATGAGTAAAAAGGGGCCATCGATTGCAGGAAATTAATTGATGAAGTAGAAACCATTAGGTATGACAGTGGTTATGCTGGAAAGCACGCGGTAAGGTGTGCGTCACAATCATTCAGTGGTAATACCCTCGAGTTGTGAGGACTCTAATAGAGTCCCTTATACAGTATGGGATAGTCCAAATTTTAAGGACCTTATTAGAAAAACATGGTATCCGCTTTGCGAAGTGGAAAATATGGAATAAGAATTTTTCCGACCCCCTAAGAGCTATAAACTATCGGCAGTAGGTTGCAAACATTGATTCATTGGTTAAAATAGTGCTCTTATTCGGTTAACCTAGAATTTAAGCATAAAGCCCTATATATATATATATATATATATATATATATATATATATATATATATATATATATATTATGATTTAGCATCAGCAATAAGAGGGCACATTAAGGTTTCAAAGCCTGCTTACTATGAATCCATTATGGATCCACCTCAGCTACTCATGTTATATAGATTAAGAAATAACCAATCAAGGTCGAAACTGCCCTACAAATTGTTAAAGATTTTATAGCTAAGTTTAAAGGGATTAAGAATGGAGGCGTTAAACCCTCCTGATAAATGATTAGAGGCAGTTCACATTAATAATGACGCCAGATAAACCCTTATTGTGATTCTTTTGGTTAAGGGTTACGTTTGGATTCAGGTTCTGCTAAGTCTCCCATAAGATTTTAAGCTTAGCGAACTTTTAGAGATTTTACCGTAAGAACCCCAGATATTAAGTGTAAGGTAAAGCTTACAGGCGAAATTATATGAACCATTTCTTCTGTTCCTGTTAGAAATCTCTAATTATGGAATTCTAGAAGTATCCTCCCTCTGGAAGAAGTGCGTCGGCATATATAGTTGATATCTCCTTGAAATCTGTCGATTGCGAAAACCAGACTGTATGATAAAAGCGCCATATGAGGATTGATGTATCTTAATATGTTCCATAGATTGCTTCCATGCCTGATCAGTATGGAGGTTTAATGCATGGGACCCCAAAGATATTCCGATGGTCATATGGTGCTAAAGTCAACTAATGGTATTCAGAGAAGATATCCAGAATGGAATTGTCAAAGTAAATGTTCCCGAGTAAGGAATCCATGGACTTATGACATAAATATGTCACTTATCTGACATAGAATATGACAGATGAACTGGAGCCTGAGATTTGGAAATCTCTGTAACCTCATTGTATCTTGATTATCTTTTCCTAAGATTACCCTGTTTACCCCTGAAGGGTAGGTAGAATTAGAATTTATATCCCATTTAGGGCTGTATCATTATGAAATATTCAAGACGGCTAGTACCATCATTGGATAAATCGAAACCCTGATTAAGTAAGTTTTAAAATAGAGGATTCATGTAGCCTAACTCAATAATATGAGAATTCGGTATTGTTAATTAAGAAAGACGGTTCATTTTGCTTATGCATTGAATACCGCAACCCAAATTAGGCAACAATTAAGAATTTCCATCAGCTGCCCAGGATCGTCGATTTGTTCGACTAACTGTGAGGATTAACTATCCCTTAAGATTAGTTTTAAGTAATGGTTGGAATAACCATTTCACATTAAGATAAGCTTTTCTATAATAGTTGATGTATAAGTATCAAGGCTGCTCCTTTGGAGACCTTGCTTAGATGGAATGTTGAATACCTATTGTTAAATAGAAGATTGGTACGTCCAATCATCGAGATCTGAAAATTTCCTTGGAAACAACGAATAGGATCATACAAATCCATGATCATCTGTAAGATTGCCAGTTTTGGCAGAAAAATCAAAGATTAATGAAAATAGCAACCCTCCTAAGTCCTTGTTAAGGAATAAGGTTCAACAAAGATGTCACTCTGGAAGAGTGTGCCAAATTGTTAATTACCAGACTAGTTAAGCTCTGAATATATAAAATCATTCGAAGGAATCGAATGTATCAAAGATCAAATAACTTATGAGCTAAAACCTATTTAAGGAGCTTGGTGGAGCTCGCAATGTATTACACCCTAAGGATTAAAGGATATGTTTCGCCAATAAGTCAAGAAGCACTATCACATAACGGTTGGCAGTCAGACGGGCAGAATGAGCGTACCATCCAAACATTGGAAGACATGCTTCGAGCATGTGTGATTGATTTAGGTGGCGGTTGGGATAACCGCCTACCCTTGATAGAGTTCTCCTATAACAATAGCTACCATACTAGTATTAAGGCTGCGCCTTTCGAGGCATTATATGGTAGAAAATGCAGAACACCCATCTGTTGGGCAGAAGTAGGAGAAGTTCAATTATCAGGACCAGATTTGGTTTTTGAAACAACGGACAAAATTGTCCAGATTCGCGATCGCTTGAAAGCTGCCCAAGATAGGCAGAAAAGCTACGCTGATCCAAAGCGTAAGCCTTTTCACTTCGAAGTAGGTGACAAGGTATTGCTTAAGGTATCGCCCTGGAAAGGGGTAATGTGATTTGGTAAGAAAGGCAAGCTAAGCCCGAGATACATAGGACCTTTCGAGATTATCGAACGTGTCGGGTCAGTTGCTTACAAGTTAAACTTGCCTGAAGAACTTAGCGCTATTCATAACGTGTTCCACATCTGTAATCTGAAGAAGTGTTTCGCTGACGAATCACTGGTCATACCGCATACAGATATACACATAGATGAGAGTTTGAAGTTTGTGGAAAAACCATTGTCGATTGAGGATCGACAGGTGAAGAAGCTTCGAAGGAAGCATGTGCCTATTGTTAAGGTCAAGTGGGATGCCCGTAGAGGTCCCGAATACACATGGGAAGTAGAATCCACGATGAAAGAGCAATACCCTCATTTGTTCCAGTAAATCTCGAGGTCGAGATTTCTTTTAAGGGGGTGAGGATGTAACACCTCGAAAAATTTCGTCCAATAATGCATTGACACGTGTCATAGACCTTGATCATGAGAAAACATACTTTAGAGGGACTAAAGTTGACAAAAAGTGAAAACTATGGAATATAAGGGTCCGAAGTGTCAACATTGGATGAATAGACTCTACAATAACCCTACATGGTGTTTATAACCCTAAACGGATAGATCATGGATCATACGAAGCGGAAAATGCACGAAAGTGAGGAATTACAAACTACAGGGGCTAAAAGTGTCAACATGTTGAATTTATACCTCTGAGTGATCTATTGGCAGCCCCGAAGCTTTGTAATGATAGAATATACTCACTAGAATATGTGGTAAAAATTTCATGAAGTTTCGTTATCGTATGAGAAAGTTATGGCCAAAACCGTACTCGAAGGGTTAAAAGCGTCAACGTCGAATTTCATGACTTTTCGGGTGAGCGCAAAGTTAACCGAGGACTTTACCATGTTGGTATAAGTCCCAAGGTACTTAAAAACCAAGTTTGAAAGTCTAATGAGCAAATTAGGTGGCAAAAACCTCGTATGCAAAGACCAGGGACCAAACTGCAACATTTAAACAAGTTTTGTGGATCAGAAGGAGCCAGGCGGCCCGCCTGGCACTCTTAAGCGGGCCGCGTGACCTGCCCAGCGACAGAAAACCCACATGTGCCAGTTGCAGGTCCGTTTTGTGAGTTGATGACAGCTTTCTCCACCTCCCAAACCCTCCAATCAACACTCATGCATGCTAGGACACCTGTGGGCTTCTCACAACATCTGAAACACCTTATATTCAGATCAAAATCATCACAAATAGGGTCTTGAGTTAGTAACCAAGAACACTTGAACTTTCAAAAATTCACAAGAGCTATTCTGGAGCTTTCTGGTCGACAAGGCTGCTTCATAGTGATCTCTAAGCTTCATTAGGACTCTTGTAAGCATTCATAACCTTCTCTAATTCGTTCTAGCTTAGATTATTAGCCGAAAGTTAATCCGTCGTAACTTTAGTTTGACTTTTTGATTAAATGAAAATGGCTCAGTCATTTCTCGAATTGAAAGTACCTACAAGTTGGTATTTATGTGGGAAACAAACCCTCAAAAGGGTATTTTCTGATTCCCACTCTAAGCATGATTATTGTCGAGTCAAAGTCATTCTTAAAAAGTCAACAGAACTTGTTTTTGCAAAATCTAGCATAAATAGTAATGTAGATTACATGCAATCAGTTTGATCATCAAAATAACTTTGTAACGAATGTAAGAATATGTTTTATCATGATCAACTCGACAATTTTTAATATAAACCCGGATTGGAACCGAAAGTCTTACAAAATGACTTTTTCTTTGACTCTTGATTCGGATCCGTGCATGCATTTTGAGATCTGCCTTAGAGCTTATTTTGGACCATTTTTATATATGTACAACTCTCTGAGATTTTAAGACTTGGTTCAACACTTGTCCGATTCATATGCATGTTACCGGTTTATGCTTAAATATGACTACTTTGCCCTTTTTGCTATAAAACGCGATTTTTGAAAAAGTGAAAGAGTAGAAACCTTTATTACTGATTTATAAACTTGCACCAAAAATTTGATATCAGTTTGAGGTCCAGATTAAGAGTTATGCCCGATATCGTAATTTGAGAGCTTTATGTTAAATAAACGGCATAATTAACATATAACCTATTTAAGCCTACTTTTTGATATCAAACTTTTTACCCACTGATGTTATATAATATTTTGGGATTTTTGAAGATTTTTATTTAATTTTTGGCTGATCGTATCATAGGTCTCTAAGTTTAATTCGGTTAATACCGGTTTTGACCTTTTTGGCCATAAAATGAGTTTTATAGATCTTTTTGACCCCAAACCTTTTTCTAATGATTTTATTTGTTAAATAAATTATTTTGAGCATTCTGGAAATATAAAAATATCAGCCTTCTTTTGAAAACCCGGAAACGGCTCTAAATCGCCTTTTTGAGCGTTTTAACGCCTAGTATGTACTATAACCATGTTAAGCGTATAAGGGTTATACCTACTGATGTATTTAGCATATTTTTATATAATAACAGTAAGTATAAGCTTTTGAACTCAGGTTTCCAGCTTTGACCGTTTTAGCCCTTGTGAAATTACGGAAATACCCCAAAGGTGCATAGTTCGATTTTAAATGATAAGTTTTGTATATGGGTCATACCCTACTGTTATAATATGCCAAATTAAGTATATTTACTGTATAAATCAGACCTGTAACTCAGATTTCCAATTTAACTCTTTTATAATCTTTTAAATGACCAAAATGCCCTTATGAGGTGTAAATTGAGTTTATTTCCGTATGGGGCAAAATAGAAGTTATCTTACTGATATTATAACATATTGAAAGCATATTATCTCAGGGAACTTGCATATGACTCTTATGGTTACCCGTAACGCTTTTTTAGCGTTCGGTTCGGTTTATGTAACTAGTTTGCATAAATTGACCGAAACGGGTCAAACATTATCATTTTTGTCTCAAAATCCAGAATGTATTTAGTATACCCATATTATACAAGTATTCAAACTTGTCGGGTCTAAATCACATTCTATCCGGTCTTTGCTTAATCGTGCGCTTGAACCGTATCGTCCTTAAAACTAACCGGTCAAGCTTAGGCTTAAATAAAAGACCCGTTAGGAATCTAATAGGTTATTATAAACCTTTGTTCCCGAATAGGAGGCCCAGTAAAAGCTACCTTCACTTGCCAATTGTGATTCATACTTACTAAGGTAAATACTTTTAACTTATTTTCCCTATACGGGCTTGGGTTACGGTATATAGAATACCGCTTGATCGAGCGTACAAATCTTGCACCCTTGGGTGTTCAATTGAATAATTTGATCGGCTCGTTTAAACAGTCTTGTTTTACTTTAAGCCATTGGGGGGTTAATGACCATGTCCCTGATATCCTTGGCATCATCTTACGGGATGGCCACGACCAGAGCACGAGGTGTAGGCGTACACCTGTCAGTGTATAACTCTTTGATGTGGTGTGTCTATTGATCTTTAACCCGGACAAGATCCGGGCTACTGAACGCACAAGTAACATGTAATTCGTTCACAAGATTATATTGCATAATTATCCCAAGTTATAAAAAAAATATTTTATGCCATGTGCATTTAAATCAATTTTCAATCTTTTCAAAATGAGTCAGTTAATTTGTATTTACCAGTGTAAACTGACGTATTTTCCCAAAAGGTTAAGTGCAGGTACTACACGTAATAGGCTGGTTGTCTTCTAGAGCGTCCACAATAAGTCTCGCAAGCTTGGATACATTAAAACTGTTGAAGAATATCTTATTTTATTTTTGATCCGCCTGTGGATCCGTTTCAACTACTAGTGATATTTAATATTACATTCTATTAAAGTTGAAATGAATCTATCTTTGCTTCCGCTGTGCATTTATATATTGTGTTGTTTGTCTATGATGATGCCAACTACGTCACTATACTCCCCACCGGGCCCACCGGTGACATGTGGAAAATTGGGGTGTGACATTACCTACGGTAGGTCGTAGATAATCCATGAGGGTACGTTGGTCCGCCATTGGAAGTGGATTTCCCGAAACCTTCTCTTGGTTTTTGGCTTTTAGTCTTTTTCTGAGAAAGCATTCGGGTTCTTCTAGAGGTTCTTTTATGTCCTTATTAGAACTGGAGCTCATACACTACGTAGGGGTGGCGTCTGGTTCCAAGTCCTGCAATAAAAACAAATAAGAATGCTGGTCAGAAGGTTCACCACGGCCCCGTGCTCAGTGAACACAGCCCGTGGTCGGAGTTACAGTGATTGTTTTCCAGATCCCAGTTACTAGAGAGTTGGACACGGCCCCGTGTTGCACCGACACGGCCCCGTGGTCAGCCTTCTGTAACTTGGAAAACTAAAAACTGCCAGTAACAACGCTGGGCACGGCCCGTGTCCGACCAGGCACGGCCCGTGCTGAGCTCTGCAGAAGCTGAAAAACTAAGAAAATCCTAAAAAATTAAAAAGAAAAATAAAAAATATGATTAGGCCGTTGATTCCTAACTTTCTTAAAATCCTCGTGTCCCCGGCAACGGCGCCAAAAACTTGATGTGCGTGAAGTGTGTTATATTTTAGATGTATATTTTAAGCCCTTTTTACACTTTTAGCCAAGTTTTAAATTTATAAAACACGATATTTACTAACACTAAACACACATATGGGCAAGTGCACCCATCGTGGACGTAGTATAGTGTTGGTAAGATACCGAGGTCGTCCAAGGACACAAGAGCTTTTAGTACTGGTTTATCCTCAACGTCTAACCAAATCAAAATGTTAGAAAAGATTTTTAAACTAAGAAAATAAAACTAACTAAATGCTGAAAAGTAAAAATAAAAATAAAAACAGATAGACAAGATGAATCACTTGGATCCGACTCGTGTATTAGTATAACCTTTGATTATTTTCGCACTTTTGCACTTGTTTAAGAGATTATCTTAGTTATTGTAGTAGGCCCCTCTTTTGAAGGCGACGTTACACTCAACCCAGTAGTTTGAGTCAGCAAGGATACAATCCTAAAGGGTCGGATTATTGAAAGATGATGAATTAAGTTATTAATGCAAATTATGGTAGGCCCCTCTTTTGGAGGTGACGTTACCCTCGACTAAGTAGTCTGAGTCAGCAGGGATACTGTCCTAAAAAGCCGGGTTATAGTATTAATAGTAGTTAACTTATGAGGGGGTCAAAGAGTTTGGATCCCCGCCATCCAATACCTATGGGTATTGAAGGAGATCCTACCAAATTTGACCCAGGTCCCTTGCAGGACCTCTAAACGCTGAACAAGGGCAAGACCCTTACCAAACCGTTCCCTTAACCCCCGACCAGGTAGCCAACATACCTCCATATAGACTGTGGAGATATGAATCGTGAAAATCTTTTATTTTATATAGACAGTAAAATAATGCCAAGACACCACGGACAAACGATAAGGAAGAATCACCTTCAACATAAGCAACTAGTTATTAAAGTCATTAATACAAAACCAAATAAAAAGTGCAAAAGATTAAAAATAAAAAGTATTATACTAAACACTTGTCTTCACCAAGTGATGTAAGAGACTTAGGCAAACATGGCCTTGATTGTCAAGAACTCTTACGATCAATCTTGGATCCCGAGACGACTCACACACTCTATGATGGACAATGGATGATGGTGGTGGATGATGGTGTTGTGATGGTGGTGGGTGGTGGATGAAGTGTGAGAGAGGTGGTGTGCCAAGGGATGAGTTGCAATGAAACCAAGCACTCCTATTTATAGGCTGAACAGAAGCCTGGGCACGGCCCCGTGTCCGCTGCACACGGCCTCGTGCCCGTCTGACAATCTCTCTCCTCATTAATTGTAATTCGCAATTACAACTAATGCGCCTGCAGTACTTTCGCCATGCCCCCGTGTTCACTGGGCGCGGCCCCGTGGTGGGAAATAGAAGCTTCTATAGGTTTGTCTTATCTGCTGCTTCTTGGGCACGGCCCCGTGCTGGCTGAGCACGGGGCGTGTTCAGTCTTCTGTCTTCTCTGTTTTGCTTGGGTGGATGTTGTGGAGGGGTCGGGCAATCCACTTATGTTCCTTTTCTTGTATTTAAGTTAGATTTAGCTGTCTTTTTGCTTCTTTTGTTAATTTGAGCTCATTTAATCCTGAAAATACAAAAGGAAGACAAAAACACTCTTTATCCAACATTAGTACTTAAAAAGGGTTAGTTTTATGCCTTATTTGATGTAATTTATATGTTGCATTTTACACACATCAGTCGTTCTCCAAGTTGATAGTTTGCACAGGAAGGGTTATTCCGCCTTGGCTAACCCCCTGGGTTACAATGGGCGGATTTTGGGTGACGTTGACTATTGAGCTTGGGCCCCTGGCGGGGGGAGAAACGTGGTCTAGATGTGTTTCCCTACTCGTATAAAGGTTCCGCTGAGGGAGGGGGCTGACTGTAGATTGGTTGGGACGCTGGAAGAGCCCACCAAGGTTGCATAGACGCTGCATATGGTGACGGTTGAGAATATCCTTGAGGGGTTCCCTGGGGAGCGTACAATGACGTGTTATATGTAGGCAAGTACCCGTATGGAGGAGCGAAGTAATATCCGGGGAAGTAAGCCTGGTTTCTCGGAGTCAACGGGGCATTCATAACTCCCGCGGGCATGACCACCGGCTGATGAGGCGGCGTAGACAATGCCGCTGTAAGCGCTGCCGAATACAAGGGTGGCATGGCGTAAGTAACTGTGGGCTGATAGTGGGAAGATGCAACGCCCTGTGATATAGCAGGGTTGGGACTAGCGGATGTAATAACCGGCATGATGATGTGACGTATGGTCTGTGCATTGGAGGTTATGGATGAGGCAAAAACGTCCGTGCCCGTCGTGACTGGTCCCTCTGACTGGAACTGCAGGGGAATGTACGAAAATAAATCCGCTGCTCTTGTTCCCGAAGAGACAGCGGTTGTATCGGCGAACCCTGGTGGGGGTCCTTCTGCCTCGAATTCCAGGTCGAGCGCCCTGGTTACAATCGGAGAGACTGGCGTGGAGACGGCGGGATTCTTTTCTCCCAATGGATTACTGGTTCACATCGCCTGACTTGGTGTTGCTGCAATGTTCTGATCGCTGGCCATTGTGGTTCGGTTTTGTTGTTGCTACTAAAAAGGTCCCACGGATGGCGCCAATGAAGAAACACTGACCTTCTTGGTAGTATCCAACAGGAACTTCAACACTAAATGATCTGAACAGCTTAACTGCAAAACAGAACACCGTTAGGACTCGTTACAGGAATGGGGTTATTCTTGTAACCACCCTCCGGCGTGAGAATAAGTCTCGGTTTTAGGAGTAAAGGAAAGTATGTATAGAGAGAGATGGTGAGAGATTAGATAGATCATACCTTAGATGTTTACCTCTATTTATAGTTTATTATTAGGGTTTCCCCTAACTTGGGATGGGCTCCGATAAGTTAGGGATTTGCATGATCTTCCCGAAAAGTTAGAGATTTGGTTGTGCCACCTTCCACGCAAAGGTGGAATATTCTAGAATAACCATTTATGATTATTTGTTTATAATAAAATAGTAGGTATTGACCGGGTCGAATTATCCGATTCGGGTCATACCTCGTCAGTAGACAACCCCCATGGCCGCCACCTTTCATGCATACACACACATCCTCACATATACATATACATTTACACACACACACAAATATATATATATATATATATATATATATATATATATATATATATATATATATATATATATATATATATATATATATATATATATATATCAGGCAAAGAGATATTTAACTGATCACCGGGTATTTTTCTCGCGTTTTAAGGCGTTTAAAATCATTTTTGTTGTTCTATAAAAATTAACTCTCCATAATATTGCTGAATAATATTTTATTAGCCTTGACTGACTGCGTTGTCTGTATTTTGCAGTATACGCGCGGTATTGCGAAGTATGCGCTTAAATTCGCGAAATAGAGATTTTAAGCGTTTTAATAAAAAAATTCATGAATATGATTAAAAATAGAATTTAATCATAAAGGAATATTTTTAGGATTTTAACATTAACCGGGTCGTCACCGACGTTCGTTTCGTATTTTGTTTGTTACGCGATAAGCGTTTATCTTAGTATTGCCAACATAATTTTTTAGCAAAGTTTGGATTTATCAACACATCAAATACTACATATTAGCACCAAATTTAATAAATGTCTTTATTTATCTATAACACGTGTCACACTAGTACAGTACAGGCTTAAAATATCCGGGTGTCACACATACCGTTTCGAATCGAACTGTTTCGACGTCGTTTCAAACCTAAACCGTTTCGACGCGAACTGTTTTGCCCCGTACCGTTTCGACGCAAACTGTTTTGACCTGTACCTTTTCGCCCGGTACCGTTTCGACCTATACCGTTTCGATGCGATCCGTTTCGACCCGTACCGTTTCGACTCGTACTGTTCGACGCGAACCATTTTGACCTGAACCGTTTCGGCGCGAACCGTTTGGACCCGTACCGTTTCGGCTCGAACCGTTTCGACCCGTACCCTTTCGGCGCGAACCGTTTCCACCCGTACCGTTTTGTCACGAACTGTTTCGACCCGTACCGTTTCGACGCAAACGTTTTCGAGGCGGACCGTTTCTACACGTACCGTTTCGATGCTAACGGTTCCGACCCATACCTTTTGACGCAAACGGTTTCGACCCGTACCGTCTCGTCGCGAACTGTTTTGACCCGTACTGTTTCGACCCGAAACGTTTCGACCCGTATCATTTCCACATGTACTGTTTCGACCTGAACTGGAGGTTGTGGGTGCTTGGGTGATGGATTCCAATTCATTTGACAACCAAACACAACAAAAATAGAATTGAGATTCCAATTCCAAATGTAACAAAATGTAACTTGGGTCGTCAGTTTAGCAACGCGCCGTTTGAAAAGAAATTGAACCAACATGTCGTTTAACAAGAAATAACCAAATAGCAACTTAACAGCGGTGTTCCATCCGCTTCCTTTCCGTCACCGCCTCATCAACCGTCGGATCCTTCAATCGGCGGCATTATTGACAACTGCTAAAGAATAGACGCGTCCACATTCCTAACACCATCTCCTGCATCAGTGGCAACTGTTAAAGAACCGACACGGCCACATTCCTAACACCTTATACGGTTACTTGCGGTAGCGGTTACTGGCGATAGTTAAACGGTTATCACACCGAATTCGATTTTGACGACCAGAACCTCTCGGTTGTTTGAGTGGATTTTAGAACAGGATCAAACCTGATTTCATGATGATGATGGTGATCTGCGGGATAATCTGGTCATGACGATCGAAGTTGTTCCGGCCGATAAGATGGACGGAAACGTGGCGTACACTCAGTGGCGAGTTCGATTTTTACCTTTCGTTGCGGTGACGAAAGTCGTGTTATCATATCATCACGTCGGAGAAGCAATGGTGGTGGTTTTGGAACAAACGAGAAGTGAGCCGACGAAAAATCCATATATCATCGTGACTTTATGGTTGAAGGAGTTGAGTCGTGTTTTGTTGGCGGTGGTTCGATGGTGGTGATATAGTGTCGGTGGTTCGTTGGTGGTATGGTACTGATTTCTTCGATGCCTTCTTACATATTTTTTTGGTATTTGTGTGTTGAGCGTAGGGGTGTGCAATAACCGAACCATTAACCGAAACCGAACTGAAAACCGACAAAACCGAACCGAAATTAACCGAAACCGAATTAACCAAAAGTCGGTTAACGGATATTTTTTACCATCGGTTAACCGAAATTAACCGAACCGAACCTAATCATTTATTTTTTTATATATTTCTAGCTTTCACACCTCTATTTCACGTATTTCATATTTTATACTTTCATTTCATGTAATAATACCTCTATTTCATTTATTTATGCATTCATTTCATTTATTTATACTTTCATTTCATTTATTTAAACATCTACTCATGCATTTATACCTCTATTTCATTTATTTATACATCTATTTCATGTATTTATACATCTATTTCATGGATTTATACCTCCATTACATGTATTTCTAAGCAAAAAATTGAGCCCTTGTTTGAATGGGTTATTAACCGAAAATTAACCGAACCGAACCGAAAACCGACAACTTAACCGAATTAACCGAACCGATTAACCGATGACTTCGGTACGGTTTCGGATAATGCTAGTAACCGAACCAAACCGTGCACACCCTTAGTTGAGCGTGCAGAACAAACTGAAAAGTTTAAATTATGAGATGTGAGCTTTGAATAGATGTGCATAATACAGATCGTATATGATACGATGGTTTGTGATGAGTTGTTTGGTGCTCACTCACTGTTTACCATGAATTTTTCACCCAAGATTTTACCACTCTCTCAAATATTATATACATATTTACCCACTATTAATTAGCAAAAATACTTTGTGAGACAAATTTACTATTCAATTTACATACACCTATTGGGTCACCTGTCCACTATTTTGAATCCACTACCCATTGTCCCATTTGGTAAGGTTCATTTTGTGACCATCTATGTCATCGTCTTTTTTTCATTGATTACTAAGATTCATTTTCAATTTCTTTTTTCTTTTCTTCATTTAGACTAACTAAACTCTAAATAAATATCACCATTTACTTTAAGTTTTTATTCACATTATTCCAAGATTACAAGTATAATTTTTTACGCCACGTACACTCGTTACAACAACTCATAAAGAAAAAATCTTGATATGACCAAAGAATACCGACACGTGATTTACATGGATAAAAAACAAACGCAAGTTATATAAGATATATAAAAAACCAAATAATACATATAAAAAACCACTAAACAACACATATAAAAAAAGCCTTTAAAACAAATAATTACTGTTCATTTAGTTTCTTTATTAATAGTATACATATAAAAAAACCACTAAACAACACATATAAAAAAAATCTTTAAAACAAATAATTACTGTTCATTTAGTTTCTTTATTAATAGTATACAATAATAGTATACAATAGTATACAATATACAATAGTATACAATTAGCCAAATTCTCTAAAACTTCAAAACTTTCTAAATACCAAAATTACTACAATTTATAGCCCATTAAATTAAATAATATTTACTTAGAAAACTTTCATTATTTTTCATAACTGATACCAGTATCGTTTTCATGATTTTCAATCAATGCAAAACACCTGTACTGACCAACATCGTACCGACATTATAATGAATTAAACCGATATCGGCTGCTATCCGTAACAATGCACCTAGAATTTCAGTATAATGTATTAATTTTAATCTACTTGAATAATGCTCTTTACTCTTTCGACTTAGTTATTCTTTTATAGTTTAACGTTCTTTACCGTTGCGACTTAATTAATATTTTCTATGTTTTACGTTTCAGTCTCAATTTGCGAGTTAGCGTGCGTAGTTCAACGTTTATAACAGTCCCGTCACAACGTGCGGGTACTAATTACTAGTTATATATAATATACAATGGACAGAAAGATAGATAAAATAATTAATATTTACCATTCTCCTGAATATTATATACATATATTTTACCTTTCAAAAAAAAAAAGAAAAAATAGTGAAATTTATAAAAGTTGAATTACGCATAGCTTGGAGAGACAGCTAATATTTATTGTATATGTTTCATTGACATAAACTTCAAATATTTTTTTTTTCATAATGTGCTACAAAGAGATTAAAACAAAGTTGATATTTGTATATGTATATGCTTAGCTTTGAGAGATAGGTAATATTTGTTGTGTATGTTTCATTGACAAAAACTTTAAATATTTTTTTAAAATATGAGAGAAAGAGACTGAATAAAGTGGATTTCAATATGTTTATGCTTAGCTTCAATAGATAGGTAATATTTGTTGTGTATGTTTCATTGACATAAACTTTAAATATATATTTTTATAATATGAGAGACAGAGATTAAAACAACCAGCACCGACATTAATCTTTATGGTTCTCGATCAATGTATATTCTTTGAGGCATTTGGGTTTTCTTTGATATAGCGAGTTCCCATTGCATAGCGAACCAATGTTATCGTTTCAAATTAGTCATTCTTTTCATGAAAAGTTTTACATAATAGGTCCGCGACGCGCGTCCGTGATTCGATATTTTAACATTTATTTTTCTTCCGTTTTAATCGTCCCGCCACAACACGCAGGTTTGCGTCAACTCGTTCCTATACAAATTCCAATTCAAACATATTTGGCAAAGGAAACACCCCCCTTAGACTTAGACTTTAACCTTAACTAAACCTTGAATAGCCAATAGCCCAACGGAATCCATAGGGACGTCCTTAGCCCAACCCAAATTTTAGCCCAATTGCCTAATAAGGTTTAATTTTTAAAACTCGTTTAAATAAAACGACAACATCGACACTTGAAAAAACAACAGCACGTCCCTAAGACTAAGGTTAGGGGTGTTCAAAAAAATCCGAATCCGAATTCGAAATATCCGAAAACCCGTATCCGAAATATCCGAAATTTCGGATATCCGAAAATCGGATAATCCGAAGTTTCGGATTCGGATTCGGATGTTAATTTTCAAAAATTTCGGATATTCGGATTATTGAAGCCGAAAAACTTAAATAAAAAATATTTTTTATATATGTATTACTTGTTTACAGCCCACCCATTATGATCCAACCCATTTATTTTTACCTTAAATCCACACTCACGCAACATCAGAACCTCCATCTAAGTCTTCTTATCTCCCCCATCAAACCCTACCCTATCCACCAATCGCCTCCTCCACCCCACCCATTTTAACCACCGCTAAGTAGGGGTGTTCAAAACCGGATATCCGAAAATTCGGATATCCGAATTTCGGATATCCGAAATTTTCGGATACCAGATTTCACTATCCGAATCCGTATCCGAAATTTCGGATACGGATTCGGATAGTGAATCGGATATCCGGAAATCCAACTTTTTATTTAAATTTTATTTTTTTTGTTATTTTTTTCATATTTGGAAACGGATATTTTGGATAGTTTCGGATATCCGAATATAAGTTTTCAGATATTTTTCGGATATTTCGGATATTTTTCGGATATTTCGGATATTTTTCGGATATTTTTCGGATATTTCGGATATTTTCGGATACTTCGGATATTTTCGGATACTTCGGATATTCGGATATCCGAAAAAAAATGAAAATTAAATTTTCGGATATTTCGGATATCCGAAATATCCGAAAATTTTGAAAATCACTATCCGAATCCGAAAAATTCGGATATCCAAATTTCGGATATCCGAAATTTCGGATATCCGATTTTTCGGATATTTCGGATTCGGATATCGGATATTTCGGATCGGATTTTCGGATACGGATACTTTTGAACACCCCTACCGCTAAGCCCAACCAGAACCACCACAGCCACCACCACCGCCGCACCTACAACGGCCACACCTCCATCCACCCTCCACCACCAAGAAACACCACCATAACCAAACCCCCTGTCCCACTCCCTACCGCCGTCGCAGCTGGACCCCCCACCGGAACCCTAGTTCTGCTCCAGTTTCATCGTTAAAATCCAAACTTGCTGCCGATTTCTCCCGGAGGTCAACCCGGTTCGTTTCCAGGATGCATTTAGGCCGCCCTAAATCCGGCGGGTCGATTCGCCACTCTATTTCAGCCAAAGAAGCTCTACAGCAGCTGATTCGGGCTAGCAATGATGATCAGTTGGTTGAAAATGTGTTACATATTGAAATTATATGGGTTTGATGGTTGGATTCATCATTTTACATAATAATATATATATATTATATGTTATTACAGGTTTATAAAAAAGATGTATATTGGATGTTTAGTGCTTATGTCAGGATTCATCATTTTTATTGTAGTGTTCACGAATCAGTTTGTTTCGAATGTTTGTGCTTGGATGAAACTTTGAATTATTGAAGCTTGAATTTTATAATGACTTGTTGATTGTTTGATGGCTGGATTCACCGAATACAAGTTATGTTGTGAAGCAGAAAATGGATTTTTTTTGTTTTTGTTTTTAATTCGGATATCCGTTTAGATATCCGTATCCGAAATTTCGGATAACCGAAAATCGGATATCCGAAATTTCGGATATCCGAAAATCGGATATCCGAAATTTCGGATTCAGGTTCGGATATCAATATTACCTATCCGAAATTTTCGGATATCTGATTTTTGGATATACGAAAAGCGGATAATCCGATCTTGAACACCCCTAACTAAGGTTAGTTACTTATTATTTTGATATTTTCTGTAATTTATTTGATTAGGCTAGGGTTTGAAAAATTACAACTTTCACGATGGCAATTTGTTCATGGTCCCATTCTCAAGCAAAAAGTGCATTATTATAGATATAGGTTTTCAAACCATATGTTTGGAATAAAATGACGAAGAATGGATGTAAAAAAGGGTTTAAAAAATTGTATATTGTATAATATTAATAAACCAACTAAATGCACAATTGTATTGTATACTACTAATAAACCAACTAAATGAACAGTAAAACTAAATGAACATTAACTATTTGTTTTAAAGGCTTTTTTTATGTGTTGTTTAGTGGTTTTTTATATGTATTATTTGGTTTTTTTATATATCTTATATAACTTACGTTTGTTTTTTAACTCCCTGTAAATCACGTTTCGGTATTTTTTTGGTCATATCAAGATTTTTTTCTTTATGGGTTGTTGTAACGAGTGTAGGTAACGTAACAAAACAAACCAATACCGATCAAATACCCGCTGTGCTGGTATATTTTTGGCCATATCATGATTTTTTTTTAGTTTTTTTCTCTCTTGGTTGCTATAACAAGTGTCAGTACCGAAGTTAAACGAACTAATACCCACCCACGGTGCAACGCGGGGATTTCCGCTTTTTTATATGTGTTGTTTAGTGGTTTTTTATAGACAAAATTGCAAAAATCAACCTTTATGTTATACCTAAACTGCACTTCATACCTTTCACTATGAAATCCGCCAAACCCAACCTTTATGTTTTGGTACAGAGCATAACCTTTAACACAAACAACGTTTGTTTTTTAGGTTAACTGCCCTCACATGCAATGCATGTGAGTGTATTATTGTCATTTCAGTTAATCTTTTAATATATATTAAAAAAATATTATAACAGCTCCCTCTCTCTCATCTCTTTCTCTCTCCAAAAATTTAATTCAAATGCACAGAAATATCATCACTTACATCATGTGGAAGGTCGCAAAATTTAGAATATTTGTGCCATTATTTATTTTAGTTATCATGTCCAAAGTTGAAACCAACAACTAATATCTCAATTTTACGTTGTGACAAGCCTTGCAACTTCAACTTCCTTCTTGAACAAGCTGATTACCAAAAAAAAAACTTCTTCTTCGGCGTAAGCTCCGACCATGTCTGCAAACTCCGGTGACCTGCAAATAACTCCGGCGAACGTTGGTCATTCTCATGGCTCCTTGACCAGCAAACTCAGACGACCTTCAAACTCTCACTACCTTCAAACTCCGGCGAGCCAATGATTTAAACCCCCACAATAGGAAAGCCGATAGTGTTGTCATAAAAGATATCTAATAATCAAATTCAAAAATCTAACATATGTACAATGTATTATTTAAGTATTTGATAGGTCATGTTTACAATGGTCATTATATTGTAATTCAATAATACTGAAAATGTCGACTTATCTGAAAGATGTTTATGGTGTAAGAATGTCGATGATTGTTATTGAAAACCAAAGCCCCTTATATAGGGCAGAATACTATCGTAAATATAGAAGGGATATCCTTCACTAATTACACTAGAATTATCTATAATAATAATACAAATCTATTCCTAAATAATAGATAGAATCGGTTGGCTAAGACACCCCCGCAGTTTGAGCGGGCGGAGTACAAACGCTCAAGCTGGATCGAAACGACTGAAACATTTCTCGAGATAATCCCTTGGTAAATATGTCTGCATACTGATGTGAGGAAGGGATATGAAGAACACGGATATGACCAACGCAAACTTTATCTCGAACTAAATGAATATCAATCTCTGTATGTTTGGTCCTCTGATGTTGTACCGGATTATTAGACAAGTAAACCGCGGAGACATTATCCCAATAAACAACCGAAGCCTGACGCAAAGGAGTATGAAGTTTTAGTAATAAGTTCCGAATCCATGTTGCTTCTGCAACGGCATTAGCAACCCCTCGATACTCGGCCTCGGCGCTGGATCTAGAAACTGTAGGTTGACGTTTAGAGGACCATGAATGAGATTATCCCCTAGGAACACACAATATCCGGAGGTTGAACGCCAGGAGTCAGAGCAACCACCCCAATCAGCATCAGAATAAGCCACCAATGAATGAGAACCCGATCTTACAATACGTATACCATAATCAAGAGTCCCTTGCAAGTATCGAATAATTCGTTTCATGAACATAAAATGAGGGTCCCTTGGTTCATGCATAAAAAGGCAAACCTGTTGTACAGCATAAGACAAATCTGGCCTTGTAAATGTAAGGTATTGTAGAGCACCTGCAAGGCTTCTATATAAAGTTGGGTCAGAGAATAAAGGTCCATCAGTAGCACTGAGTTTAGCCGATAAGTCAACGGGTGTCGTACAAGGTTTACAGGACGACATAGAAGCACGAGCAATAATATCCTTTGCATATTGGGCCTGAGACAGAAAAATACCATGCTTGTGCTGAGTGACCTTATTCCAAAAAAATGATGCAAACGACCCAAATCAGTCATAGCAAACTCTCGTGAGAGTGTGTCAATAATGTCATGCAAAAGACGATCATTTGATGCAGTGAGAACAATGTCATCCACGTATAGAAGTAAATATGCAATGTTAGAAGCATCCCGATTATATATAAATAACTGATCACAAGTGCTGCTCCGAAAACCAAGTGATGTAATAAAAGTAGCAAATCGGGTGTACCAAGCCCGAGGAGCCTGTTTGAGTCCATAAAGGGACTTCTTTAACCGGCAAACATGGTGTGGAAACCTTTTGTCATAAAAACTAGGTGGTTGATGCATAAAAACTGTTTCATGTAGTTCCCCGTGTAAAAAAGCGTTTTTTACATCCAATTGATGAATGGGCCAAGACCGCGAGACAGCAAGAGAAAGAACCGTCCGAATGGTAGCCGGTTTAACAACCGGGCTAAATGTCTCATCACAATCAATACCCACTGTAACACCCCGTGTTTTCGAATGTCAAAGTCAAAGTCAAATTCCAAGTCAACTTTGACTTTCTTTGACTGTAGATAGTCGTATTTATGTTTTAGTTGTATTATGTGGAGTAAGTGTTGTAATCAGCAAGAATCGAAGTAATCGAATGTGTTTTAAAGCGAACGGATCTACGACTGTGAATTATAGGAAGTAACAATGCGATAAAGTTGACTAATCAGTAATCAAACCGATCTAACAATCATCGAACTCGAGACTCGAATTATGCGAATTGTGGTATTATTATACGTGTGTGTGTGCCTTACGTGTTACTTGTGCATGTTTACTTTATGTTTGGTGTGGTATTCAAGCAAATCAATCGAAAATCTAATCGAAACTCGAAAGGCAATCGAACTAAATCGAAACCGACATCGAAACGTGACTTATAGAAGATTGTATGTTAGATATAGTAGTTGGGATTAAAAGTAATTTGACTAGCAAATCTATCGTATTCGTATCATCGTCCATCGAAATCGAAACGTCGAAAATCGTCACAAAATACTCAAAGTATGTCGCGGATCGAACAGGAGGCAACCTGATCGAACAGGCCAGCCGATCGGCTAGCATCTTGCCAGTCGATCGAGCAGCCCACTCGATCGGAGCCCCTGGCCGATCGGCTGACACTTTCCTCTTTTAGAAGCCTATAAATAGGGTTGTCCTTGTCTTCATTTCCACTTTTGGAAAGTTCTGACCGGCCAGCTCCTATTCTTCACCTTTTCTCAGATTCCTCTCAATCCCGGTAAGTTTTCACTCTAATTCTCGTACGTTTTTTATCATTACTGGATTCTACACCTTTCTATCTTTCAAAACTTGGATTCTAACCGTGAAATCACCAAGATCTAAGTGTTCTTGGGTGATGTCATCATGATGTTCTTGAAGAACATCATGTAAAGAACATCATGTTTTGGCCTCATTCGGCTATGATTAGCTTAGATCTAACCGATTTCCACATAAACAAGTTAAGATCTATCAAAGATCTAAACATCCACAAGTTGTGAAGGATTGAAAGAAGGACTCCCAACTTTCTTTCAACTCTTTTACACTCAATGCCTTCAAACCGATAGAAACGGAGCTTGAACCGGCTAACTAATCATTCCAACAAGTTAAAAGGTTCAAGATTCGGGTTCTATGAACAAGGTTCACCGATTTCGGGTTAAACTCTAAACCGACATTCCGAACCGTTCGTCGGCCGAACTGTTGTCAAGATGCCTTGAAAGAATGACAAATAATTAAACAGCCAAGTGTTAGACGAAAGGCCAACCAGGTCAGACGTGCTGGCCAAACTGCTAGGCTGTTCGAACAGCCCAGCTGATCGGACATGCCCGCCGATCGACCAGGCCAGCCGATCGGCTAGCACATGGTCCCATACTTTCAAATTTCATGAAGCATAGTATTGTGGAAGAGATGTCCGATCGAACTGCGTTTGGTGGACATTACTCTTCGGATCATGAAATACTATACTTCAACACTTAATCGTTTTCACAACTCGTTCGTAGTAAGGAATGCCAGCCGATCGAACAGACTGTTCGATCGAGTGACATTCAGTTGAGGACTAATTCTGAAGATCCTAGCCGATCGAGTGAGCTAGCCGATCGAGTGAGCTAGCCGATCGAGTGAGCTAGCCGATCGAACGAACCATTCGATCGACCGACTTGAAAGGTAAGAACACTTCAGTGTTCTCAAATACTACAACGAAAACTTCAAAAGTTCAAATCCTCAAACACAAACACACCAGAGGAAGAAACAATCCACTCGAATGGCCCAGCCGATCGAGCCTACCGGCCGATCGAACAGGACTGTCCAACCGGACATACCAGCCGACCGAACAGCCGTTCGATCGAACCTGCCGTTCGATCGGCCAGCACATTCGATCCATTCCACACTTGTTTACTTTTCCGCGTTACTTATCGTTATGCTATCGAACTATTCAGGCTAATCTTACTCTCAGCGCTCCCTTCAATCCACAATCAATCACTGTGAGTATACTCGATCCCTTTTTGCTTTTAGCACTTTTGGGTGTTACATACGTTACTTATCAAATCACAATCAAACACAAACTATTTGAACGCTAACCGATTGCATGTGCTATTTGACTAAATGAATGCTGTTTATTATGTTTACATGTGGAGTGCTATCTACCTGCCTTAGCAACGTAGTACTATAGTTTGGACTCAGCACCCGTTCACACGGGGGTTGTTAAGGACAATTACTTGCATGGATTACGGTGGTAATCATGTATTGCGAACCGTCTCGGACGGTCAACCCGCAGTCGTTGGTATCGATGGTCCCATGTCGATAATTAACATGCATCGTTTTCCTCTGTGTACGTGCCTGGTTATGCGTAAACTATTCGAACTCTATATGCTATTATCAAACTTGTATGCTCACCTTTACATTTTATGTATTGACTTTATTTTAACGTATGTGACAGGTGCTTAAGTTGCTAGGATGCTTAGGCGCATGGTGATGAAATCGAGGCTAGGGAGTCTAGAAATAATAAACAGTTGTCTGTAATAATAATTGAATCTGAGTTGTCGGAACGGAATTATTTGCCTAGTTGCTTTCTATGATAACTTGTTATTTATTTGGGACACGGTATGGGACGTGTCATGTAAACTGAATTTATATAATAGTTGTTGTGGAAACTTCTGGACAATTTGTTTCGCTCAGTGTCGCGCCCCGATGATTCCGCCGTCGGTTGGGGTGTGACAGATTGGTATCAGAGCCATAACTATAGGGAATTAGGCAGACACGGCCTAGTCCGGGTCGCTGTCTTAGAGACCTAGACTCTGTAATTCTTCACTATCACAGCACTCAAATTTTCAACTAACGTCAGGCGATTCAGTCAGGAATAGGTGTGAAAACCGCAAACTCCCGACTAAATTTCCTGACTTATGGGGATTTTACTCCTTCATCTCGACATTTTTGCCAATAAACGAGGAGAATTATACCAAAACAGGCGTGAAACCCCCATTTTGATGAAAATTCTTCTCGATTTTACTAAAAACAAGGAAGAAGTTCCTAAGCCAAGGGGTGAAACCCTAACCTTAGCAGTTTGTTCTGTATTTTATTCATCTCACCAAGGCTTCGATGGACTCCAACGACCTGAACTCACAAGTATGACCTAGGAAATGCGTGTGGAATGCCCAAGAATCGAGGCAGAAACACGACCTCTAGAGTCGAAAATGATGACAAGTTTACTGTGAATAGTCGAGTTGCCTTGGGTAGTCGATGTCTAGTAGCCGCAGACAATCTATCTCTCGATTTTATGTGTTTCGATTCTGAGAACCGCAACCGCGCACTCTGACGACTCGTTGATTTTATGTGTTTATGTGTGCTTTCTCTGTTTTGTGCTTATATTTGCTTTCTCTGTTTTATTTTGGGATGACATTCGATTGTGCTATCATTTCAATCGACACACACGACTTGTACTGTTATTCTATCCCTAATCGACCCCCAGTTATCTCAATTCTAGACGGTACCATACTATGTTATGCTATACGACTAAGTTAGACTATACTATACGATGTTATTCAATATGTTATACGAACGACACGCGAGCTTTAAATGATAGGTTTCTGTATTCTGACTACCTCTGTAATCAAATAGGAATACGTTCTGTGTGTATGTGCTTTTGTGCTTCTGTGCTTCTGTGTTCTATATGCTTATGTGTTTCTGTGTTTCTGTGCTTCTGTGCTCTATGGTTATGTGTATCTGTGATTATGTGCCTATATGTTGCGAAATGTGTGATTCGACGTGATTCTAAGCTTTAGTAGTCTAGACGTGTGAGGTGAGATTCGATTTCGTTGTGTTGAGTCTCGTGACGATGTCTAATGCAGACCATGTCGTCGTCTGGATCCCGACACCGTTTGACTCGCCAAGAGAAGAGAGACCGACGTCTCGCTGCGATCATCTCCAAAACCGTGGCGAAAGCTGTGAGTGAGGTGTATGAAAACGCTAGCAAGTCGTCTGAAGAATCCCGAGCTGAAATCCCTAAGGATTCAAGCAAGGCTGCTTTCAGCTTCTAGCAGTTCAAAGCATGCGGACCAAAAGAGTTCACTGGCGAAGATGGTCCAACAACCATGTTTCACTGGTTCGACTTAGTCGAAGTCACTCTGTGCCAGAGCGGATGTCCCAAGCATCTCCGCACTCTCAATGCTACAGGCGTCTTCCAGTCCCGTGCTCTAGACTGGTGGACGGCCGAACGAAACAAGCGCGGAAATGATGCAGCTTACGGGCTATCATGGAAGGAGTTGAAGGAGATTATGATCGAAGAATTCTGCCCTCCTCATGAGCGCCAAAAGCTGGAGGACGAGTTCTGGGGAATCAAGCAGAAGGATGGAGACAACGCTGCTCTCACTGCCCGCTTCAAGCAGCTTAGCATCATCTGTCCTGATCAAGTCAAGACCTCAGATCAAGCCATCAAGAAGTACATTCGAGCTCTACCCGACTGTGTAGCCGACTTTGTCCACGCCGCCAAGCCAGCAACGATCGAAGAAACCTACCTACTCGCCGCTGAGATCAATGATAAGCGAGTAAAGACTGGTTTCTGGGATAAGCCAACCAAGTCTCTGCACCAAGCCACTGCAACACCCACCGACTCACCTGCTCAATCCTCCAAGTCATCAAGAAGGAAGAAGAAGAAGAACAACAACAGCTCCAGCAACAAGAGCTGTGCTGCTGCAACCACTGTTACTCCCCTACAAGCTGTACCAGCTCAACAGCAACAGCACCAGCGCTCAGCTCCAGTGATCAATGCACCGCCAGCAAAGCGTGCATACACAGGCCCTCACCCACTCTGCCCGACATGTTCGTATCATCATCCAGTGGGTCTAGCTTGTCGTTTTTGCGCTCACTCCAACCTCTACGGTCATTTCACTGCGAACTGTCGCTATGGTCCTCGTCAAGCCCCAGTTCAAGCCACTGCCAACCAAGCTCTTCTCCCTGCCCCTCAAGGCCAACCAGCAGCTCCAGCACCAGCAGTCAATGCTCGAGTCTGCTTTGCATGTGGTGACCCTAACCACTTTGCAAAAAGGTGCCCGAACAGGGTGGTTAAGCAAGAGCCCCAACAGCAACAACCACAACAGCAGCCTCAGCAACAGCAGCAAGCAGCCCATGCCCGAACCTTCAACATCAATGCCCGCCAGGCTCAGGCGGATAACAACGTGGTTAATGGTACGTTCCTTGTGAATGGTATTTATGCATCATGTTTGTTTGATACTGGAGCCGATAACTGCTTTGTGTCATTTGAATTCGAGAAGCTCCTTAGTCGTAAGCGCTCTTATCTGTCCTCATCATTCGAAGTCGAAGTCGCTACAGGAAGAACTATTGCCGTTAACTCTGTACTCCGTGATTGTACTCTCGAACTCAACAATCACATCTTCCCAATCGACCTCATTCCGATGCAACTCGGAAGTTTCGATGTCATAATAGGCATGGACTTTCTTCGTGAAAACCATGCTGAAGTTGTGTGCTTTGAAAAGATGATTCGATTCTCGCTCGCGAATGGTGATCTTCTATGTGTATACGGTGAAACAACGTCGAAAGGTCTCAAGCTTATGTCGTGTATTCAAGCCAGCAAGTATCTCCGCAAGGAATACCGAGCCTTCTTGGCCAACATTGTAGTAGCGGAGAAGGGAAAGAAAAAGAAAGTTGAAGTTAAAGATGTTCCAGTGGTTCGTGAATTTCCTCAGGTGTTCCCTGACGATCTTCCCGGACTACCACCAAGTCGTGATATCGACTTTCGTATCGACCTCATTCCTGGAGCTAACCCCGTTGCCAAAGCCCCTTATCGACTCGCTCCATCCGAAATGAGGGAACTCTCGAACCAACTCCAGGAATTACTCGAAAAAGGCTTTATTCGCCCAAGCACCTCTCCTTGGGGCGCGCCAGTCCTTTTTGTCAAAAAGAAGGATGGATCGTTCCGGATGTGCATCGACTATCGGGAATTGAATAAGCTAACCATTAAGAACCAATACCCCTTGCCTCGAATCGACGATTTGTTTGATCAGCTACAAGGTGCAGCATGCTTCTCTAAGATCGACTTACGCTCAGGCTACCATCAATTGCGGATTCAAGAGGAAGACATCCCCAAAACCGCTTTTCGAACCCGTTATGGCCACTACGAATTTGTAGTTATGCCCTTTGGTCTAACCAATGCACCCGCGGTTTTCATGGATCTGATGAATCGTGTGTGTAAACCTTATCTTGACCGTTTCGTCATCGTGTTCATCGACGATGTCTTGATTTATTCCAAATCGAAAGCCGAACACGCACAACATCTGCGTTTGGTTCTCGAGTTACTTCAGGGGAACCAACTCTATGCCAAGTTCTCCAAGTGCGAATTCTGGTTGGAGGAGGTTCAGTTTCTGGGTCACATAGTGAATAGTCAGGGTATCCATGTCGATCCTGCGAAGATTGAAGCTGTCAAAAGCTGGATTACGCCTAAGAACCCGTCAGAAGTTCGTTCTTTTCTCGGACTAGCGGGCTATTATCGACAATTCATCGAAGGATTCTCCAAGATCGTTGTGCCACTTACTGCTCTTACACATAAGGACAAGCCTTTTGTGTGGGGAAACGCACAAGAGACTGCCTTCCAAACCCTCAAGCATATGTTGTGCAACGCACCAATTCTTACGCTGCCCGACGGAAGCGACAACTTCATTGTCTACTGTGATGCTTCTAACCTTGGTCTCGGCTATGTCCTCATGCAGCGAGACAAGGTTATAGCCTACGCATCTCGTCAGCTCAAGATCCACGAGAAGAACTATACAACCCATGACCTCGAGCTAGGCGCGGTTGTCTATGCATTGAAGATTTGGCGACACTACCTGTATGGCACTAAGTGTACGATCTACACTGATCACAGGAGTTTACAACACATCTTTAATCAGAGAGAGCATAATATGCGTCAACGCCGATGGGTAGAACTTCTCAACGATTACGACTGTGAGATTCGTTATCACCCAGGCAAGGCAAATGTGGTTGCTGACGCGCTCAGCAGAAAGAGTTACGTGCTCAGTACCCGAAACATCCAAGCCCAGCACAATCTCGAAACCCTTATTCGCGAAGCTCAACATGCTTGCTTTAACGAGCGTACATTGAAGAGAGAGAGAATCTATCACGATGGAGCTCAGTTAGTAAGCAAGTCAGATGGGATATTCTATTACCTGGACCGAATTTGGATCCCTAAGCGGACCGATTTGCAAAAGATTATCATGAACGAAGCCTACAAGTCCCGATATTCTATTCATCCCGGTGCAGACAAGATGTACCAGGACCTGCGTTATAAGTACTGGTGGCCGGGTATGAAACGGGATATCGCTCTATACGTTGGAAGCTGTTTAACTTGTGCAAGAGTCAAGGCTGAACATCAAAGACCTTCTGGCTTACTCGAACAACCGCCGATACCTATATGGAAGTGGGAGAGTATAGCTATGGATTTCATAAGGAAACTCCCGCCCACGCCATCAGGTCACGACAGTATTTGGGTCATAGTTGATCGTCTCACGAAGTTAGCCCACTTTTTGCCAATACGAGAAGACTACAAAGTGGAACGACTAGCCCAAATCTACACCGACGAGATCATTCGTAATCATGGTACGCCTCGTGACATCATTTCAGACCGTGACGCTCGGTTCACTTCGCGATTGTGGGAAACGTTTCAAGCGGCCCTTGGTACGTCGCTTAATCTGAGTACTGCATTCCATCCTCAAACCGACGGACAGACTGAAAGAACGATCCGTACACTTGAAGACATGCTCCGAGCGTGTGTCATAGATTTTGGCGGTAGTTGGAACAAACACCTGCCATTGGTGGAATTTTCGTACAATAACAGCTATCATGCCAGCATCCAAATGGCACCTTTCGAGGCTTTGTATGGTAGAAGATGTCGATCGCCTATTGTGTGGCACGAGATCGGTCACTCGCAACTAACCGGTCCCGAGATTCTACAAGAAACGACTGACAAAATCCACCAGATTCGAGACAACTTGGTAAAAGCTCGGAACAGACAGAAAAGTTACGCCGATAAAAGACGCAAGCCCCTTGAATTTGAAGTTGGTGACTACGTACTCCTAAAGGTATCACCTTGGAAGGGTGTAGTCCGATTCGGCAAGAAAGGGAAACTAGCGCCTCGATATGTTGGACCTTTTAGGATTCTGGAAAGAATCAGAAAAGTCGCCTACAGACTCGAATTACCGGAGGAACTCAGTAACGTCCACCCGACTTTCCACGTCTCTAACCTCCGAAAATGCCTTGCTGATCATGATCTAATTGTACCGCTCGACGATCTTCAGGTCAACGAAACATTACACTTCGTGGAAAAGCCTGTCGAAATCATGGATCACCAAACCAAGCAACTCAGGCGCTCTCGCATCCCGATCGTGAAGGTCCGATGGGAAGGCAAACGAGGCGCGGAGTTCACTTGGGAACTCGAAAGCGACATGAAGGCCAAGTACCCGCAGTTGTTTAAATAAATAGATCTGAAGCATCAAATTGGTAAATCACGGCGATTGTGTAGCCTTCGAGCCTAATTTCGGGACAAAATTCCCTAAACGAGGGGAGGCTGTAACACCCCGTGTTTTCGAATGTCAAAGTCAAAGTCAAAGTCCAAGTCAACTTTGACTTTCTTTGACTGTAGATAGTCGTATTTATGTTTTAGTTGTATTATGTGGAGTAAGTGTTGTAATCAGCAAGAATCGAAGTAATCGAATGTGTTTTAAAGCGAACCGATCTACGACTGTGAATGATAGGAAGTAACAATGCGATAAAGTTGACTAATCAGTAATCAAACCGATCTAACAATCATCGAACTCGAGACTCGAATTATGCGAATTGTGGTATTATTATACGTGTGTGTGTGCCTTACGTCTTACTTGTGCATGTTTACTTTATGTTTCGTGTGGTATTCAAGCAAATCAATCGAAAATCGAATCGAAACTCGAAAGGCAATCGAACTCAATCGAAACCGACATCGAAACGTGACTTATAGAAGATTGTATGTGAGATATAGTAGTTGGGATTAAAAGTAATTTGACTAGCAAATCTATCGTATTCGTATCATCGTCCATCGAAATCGAAACGTCGAAAATCGTCACAAAATACTCAAAGTATGTCGCGGATCGAACAGGAGGCAACCTGATCGAACAGGCCAGCCGATCGGCTAGCATCTTGCCAGTCGATCGAGCAGCCCACTCGATCGGAGCCCCTGGCCGATCGGCTGACACTTTCCTCTTTTAGAAGCCTATAAATAGGGCTGTCCTTGTCTTCATTTCCACTTTTGGAAAGTTCTGACCGGCCAGCTCCTATTCTTCACCTTTTCTCAGATTCCTCTCAATCCCGGTAAGTTTTCACTCTAATTCTCGTACGTTTTTTATCATTACTGGATTCTACACCTTTCTATCTTTCAAAACTTGGATTCTAACCGTGAAATCACCAAGATCTAAGTGTTCTTGGGTGATGTCATCATGATGTTCTTGAAGAACATCATGTAAAGAACATCATGTTTTGGCCTCATTCGGCTATGATTAGCTTAGATCTAACCGATTTCCACATAAACAAGTTAAGATCTATCAAAGATCTAAACATCCACAAGTTGTGAAGGATTGAAAGAAGGACTCCCAACTTTCTTTCAACTCTTTTACACTCAATGCCTTCAAACCGATAGAAACGGAGCTTGAACCGGCTAACTAATCATTCCAACAAGTTAAAAGGTTCAAGATTCGGGTTCTATGAACAAGGTTCACCGATTTCGGGTTAAACTCTAAACCGACATTCCGAACCGTTCGCCGGCCGGACTTGGGTGATTCCTATCCGAGCCGGAGAGACAAATAGGAACGGAGGTTATCATAGTTCAACACGTTGTCAAGATGCCTTGAAAGAATGACAAATAATTAAACAGCCAAGTGTAGGATCGTTTGGTGACCCGAACGAGTCGTTCAGAGGCTTTCTCCTTGGTTTCAGGTGCGGAATAACAAGAAACTAAGGTAGAAACAGCAGGCAAATCACTTTAACTACTTGTTTTACTAATATCAAACGTTTACAGCTCAAATCTCGCACCGGCAGAGCTTCAGCACGATTTCTATGCAACGCTACAAATGGAATCGCCTTTAGGGTATTTATAGGGATCTGGGACCGTTTATTGGATAGGCCCAATAAGCGGCCCATGACATTGGAGCGGTCCAGCAACATGTCATACGAGCGATCCAGACATCATGTCATATGAGCGATCCAGGTTAGTTACCGTTCGAGCGGTTCACATAAGTTGCCACTCGAGCGATCCAACATGATCACTCGAGCGGTCCACTAACCTAATGGTCCTAAGAGCGATCCAACCTCTAATTCTATACATTTTCTCCAATTTCTCATATTACATTCCCAGATCTAACGTTCTAAGACAGTGACTTGATACAAGACGGAATCAGCAGATATAGTGCACCAACAGACTCCCCCTCAGATGTTGATGGAGTCGACTATCGAGTCACACCATGCTGTCTTCAGTTCTTCAGTCTTGATCAGTCTTTGGGCTTCTCTCTCTTTATCATTCTATCATTCTAAGACACGAACGAAGATGTAGACGACAGACAACTGCACCAACAGACTCCCCCTTGAATGTTGACAGAATCTTTAGTGAGAGTCTTCAAACAATCACAACTCTTCAACCTTGTTCGGCCTTCTTCAGGAACTCATCCTGGAATAATATCTTCTTCAGGAATTCCTTCCTGGAATCACATGCCTGGATCATTCTCTGGCTCTAACTTTCATCAGACTCCCCCTATCATAATGCTGGGATCTCTGTCTGGAAATTGTTATCACCATTGAAATCAACTCCTGGCTTTCTCTGTTTAAGCTCTCCCCTGGTTCTGATGTGTTTCCTGACTATTCGTAGCAACAGGATCAGAAACCTGCAAAACTCAACCATACTATTACAGACTAATACAATTTGCAATTTCAACTTAATGAACCAGCAAATCATATAAGAAAAATTATGAAGATCAAACTGTAGGTTACCATTCAACTTATTCATCAAGTTAATGAACCAAATTTGCATTTCAAATCTTCACAATTTAACACACTCTCCCAAACCACAAGTTCAACATGTTTAGCACTTGAAATATCAAATATCAGTTCTTCACACTCTGTTGTCGAAAATCTTTTTGTAGTTTTCAAATATCAAACAAAAATACAATATTTTTGGATTTTTGAATTTAAAGAAATACAGAAATGAACACTATTTTTGAGAGATTGTGCAAGAGGATCATATCGGTTTTTGAGACATATCACCAACACCGTTGATCTTGATTAATCAGCAAATGTTAAAAACAAATTTACTTCTGATTGTCAGTATTGTTGTCCACTTAAACCTCTACACAAATTTTCAATTGATTTAAGATACGTATTTAATGATTTAGAACTTAGACTTATTTGAGTGTCCCACCTCTTGAATATACTCCCGTATCCAGATCTCAATATTCTGATTTACAGGTAAGTATACTACAAATGATATCTGTATATAAATTAGGGGAAAAATGCGAGAACTGAGGGATCTCAGGTCAGAACTTCCGTTCAGCAGAGAGATATCAGTTTCGACTTAGCAGTGGGTCCCCTTTAGAGGATCTTTTCAGCTACAACAACTGATCATCAATTTTATTATCTAATCAGCTGAGGGCTTTATGCTATGTTTCAAGCATATTGAAGCAAGTATTAGCCAGGGACTAGGTCAGAACTACCGTTCAGCAGAAGTCCCGGAATAATACCCCAGACATCATTTGAGTACAAGAACCTAGTATTTCAGAATAAGAAACCTTTCAAACGAGATTTCAGGGATTACCTATATATCCAAGTAGTGTTCCCCACAAAATAAGTAAGTTTGATTTTACGTTTATATCTCGAATACAATTTACTAACTGTGTGAAGCCTACTGACACATCATTAGTAAGACTCGTTTAAAAACAATTTTGTCTTTACAAATCTCTAGCATGCTGTGATAGTCCACCGATGTACTATCATCTCCTCTTTTTGCAGCAAAACTCATTTTCATTTTTCAATTTTTTTAAATTTTTCAAAATTTTCTTACTCCCCCTAAAATCAAAATATGTTCCAATTTTGATTTTCCGAGGAAAAAATTGAAAACCAACTATACAAAAAAATATGACAACATTATGTGAATTACTTCAATTCACCATTCTTGTGCAAAAACAATCAGAACTCCCCCTCACAACAAACTATTTTCCCATAATGATTTCAAAACACTTAAGTTTGTTTCAATCAAAATGGTTTTTCCGGAAAAATTAGTTTGTGTTCCAACCATTTGTAGATTTGGGGTTATCTCATCATCTTGTTTTCTTCAAACCTTTTAAAGATTTATCATTTCCAGTTTACCATAAACCACCTGTAGAAAATCAAGTACAACTTAATGTCCCTGATTTACCACATTTGAGGTGAAAAATCACCAAAGTGAAATTTCTCAAGAAATGTGCCGATTCATGATCCACGATACCATCTTGGGATCTCCGGCAGGTCAGGTTTTTCTATTTAAACAATTTCACCCAAGCCTGACTGCCCTTGGGTGATTTTGAATTCTTGCTCAACAATGGTGGAAAGTTTTCCTCATCCATTGTTAAACTAGAATTCTCAACTTTTACCTCAACCAATGGTTCCTCTGGTTTTACCATACCAGAATCATTGCCTGCAGGTGGCTTGTCCGACTTTGATCTGTCAGATTCATCGCCGACCTTTTCCTTCTTCTTCTCCTCTTTTGTCCTCAGATTTGTATCTGATGAATTCTTTTTGCTCAACTTTGCAGATGAAGAAGTAGATTCATCAGAACTATTAATCTGTTTGTCCTGTGAACCCGAGGACAAAATCTTCTCGAGATATTCTCTCGCTTTCTTCCTCTTCTTCCTCAGTCGGTCTTTCTGCCCCTGTGAAAGTTTAACTTTCTTTTCCTGAATTGACTGTACTGGAACTTTAGGTTTCAGAACCTTTTGCTCCTGGGGCTTGACTTTGACTGGAATCTTTGCCGTTTTCTGAGAATTAACCCTCAATCTTTCACTTGATTTCCTTGGGCAATCTCTGGCAATGTGACCTTTGATATTGCAGTTAAAGCACCTTCTGGTCTCATAATTCCAATAGTGGCAGTTAACAGCAATGTGTCCATGATAGCCGCAGCTGTAGCACACCCTGTTATCATACCAGTTACCACCATTTTCATACCAAACGCTTAGATCAAAGCACTGTTTGGCTTGGTGATACTCTTTCCTCTTCTTGATTGTTGGATTTGACTTTTGAGCACTGTGGTCAAACCTGCACCCAACAATTTTTGAATTTTCATTTTTTAAATCTTTTGATTTTTGATTGCGATTGGATGATTGAACTGATGAGTTTTTTTCTTCATCTTTAAATTTTTGTTTCTGTTTTACAATCTTCTTCACAGGTTTCTGCTTAGAGCATTCTCCCTTTTCAGTCGAGTGTAAAACAGTTTTCTGAAATTTTCTTGTTAATTTTGAAATTGTTTTCTTTTTCTTAATTTCAGCATCAGATTCTGTCTCAGACTCATCTGCTGAATAAAATTTCTCATTTTCATCATCAGTTTTCTCATCACAATCTTCAACTTTTTCACTTATCGGCATAGAATTGATTGGTTTTGGACAGGGAAAATTCAAACTGTTAGATTTAGTCACAAAACCTATCAATTTCTTCTCAAGTTCATCAATTTTGTTCCTCGAATTCTCAGCTTCACTTTCAAGCTGAGCTATTCTCTCAAAATGAGACTTGATTGTGTTTTCATTATCATTCTTCAAATTTTCAAGAACAGATTTTTCATTCATCAAAATTTTTATCTGTTCCTGAAATTTTGATTCACTTGCTTTCAAGTTTTTGTTTTCCAACTTGATCCAGAAATCTTCCTCTTCTGATGATTTCTGTTTGCTATCAAGCTCTTTTTCCAACTTTTTGATTTTCACTTGAGCGTACTCACCTTCTTTTTCAAGTTTAATGATTTTCTGAAGATGGGAATTTATAATTTTCTGTTTTTCAATGTTGTTTTTACTAAACACATTTCTCCCATCTTCAAGAATTTTCATTTGATTTTGAAAATCTTTCTCCATTTTTGATTTTTCAATTTCACAATTTTTAACCTTTTCTTCAAACTTCTGACTTTTCAACATCAAAATGTTAAAATTACTTAACAGTTTGTTGTTTTCAACTTTCAGTTTCTCACAAATACTCTGAACCATAAGAATCTGTTTTTCAGCAGCATGCTTCTCGTGTTTCAACTTTTTGACTTCAGATGTCAAACTTTCTGTGTCTCTCATGAGTTTGTCATTGTTTGTCTTCAAGTTGTCACATTTAGAGCATCCTAACGTAGAACTTAAAGATCCAGACTTTACAGATTCTCTGATTTCTGAAGCTTCCTCTTTCCTTTCATTGTTAATTTTCATCTGTTCTTCAATTTTTCCAATGAGTTGACTAATTGTCAGACTAGAAAATTCTTCAGAACATTTTAATTTTAAGATATAATTTTCCCATTCCTCTTGAGGTAACGCACTGGCAAATTTTTCGACCCATTCCTCTGATGCTTTGTTTAAACCAACCACGGACATTGAATGAATAAGATGTATGTATCTCTCAATAATACATCTTGTGCTTTCTCCTGGAAAACCTGAAAATGAATCAAACTCTTTCGTTAGTACTCTTCTTTTATCACATTCTTCTTGAGTCATGTTAAAGATATTGAACCCCATGATTTGGTTAAGCGAAACTGCACGATGTACACTTGGATCAGACTTTGACTGATAAGCGGTCCAGATAAGCGGTCCACACTTAGTCCAAATAAGCGATTCAGAACCGGTCCAGATAAGCGAGTCAGAATCGGTCTGGATAAGCGGTCCACAACTAGTCCAAATAAGCGATTCAGACTTGATCCGAATAAGCGGTTCACAAAAATTGAATTTGGAGCGGTCCAAGATCAATCCGTCCGAATGAACGGTTCCTGTTAGAATAAGCGATCCTCAACCGTCCGGATGAGCGGTTCCCAACCGTTCGAATGAGCGATTCAAGGGTAGTCCGACCGAATGAGCGGTTCACGATTCGTCCGGATAAGCGGTTCAAGAGCAATTCACAAGCGGTCCACAATTTTAAATCCAAATTTCATCCACTTAAACTTCGAATTTTGATTTGAAACTTTCCAGGGTTTGTCACGGTACTATTGCGCACAATCCCTGAGATTTTGAGCGAATTCCGACCGTGAAATCTTTCCGAATCAGAAAAAGAAGATGTAGAAGTAAGAAAAAGTGACAAAATCCAGCTAATTTCTGTAGAGAACCTCCTCCTGTGCTCTGATACCAATTGTAGGATCGTTTGGTGACCCGAACGAGTCGTTCAGAGGCTTTCTCCTTGGTTTCAGGTGCGGAATAACAAGAAACTAAGGTAGAAACAGCAGGCAAATCACTTTAACTACTTGTTTTACTAATATCAAACGTTTACAGCTCAAATCTTGCACCGGCAGAGCTTCAGCACGATTTCTATGCAACGCTACAAATGGAATCGCCTTTAGGGTATTTATAGGGATCTGGGACCGCTTATTGGACAGGCCCAATAAGCGGCCCATGACATTGGAGCGGTCCAAACAACATGTCATACGAGCGATCCAGACATCATGTCATATGAGCGATCCAGGTTAGTTACCGTTCGAGCGGTTCACATAAGTTGCCACTCGAGCGATCCAACATGATCACTCGAGCGGTCCACTAACCTAATGGTCCTAAGAGCGATCCAACCTCTAATTCTATACATTTTCTCCAATTTCTCATATTACATTCCCAGATCTAACGTTCTAAGACAGTGACTCGATACAAGACGGAATCAGCAGATGTAGTGCACCAACACCAAGTGTTAGATGAAAGGCCAACCAGGTCAGACGAGCTGGTCGAACGGCTAGGCTGTTCGAACAACCCAGCCGATCGGACATGCCAACCGATCGACCGGGCCAGCCGATCGGCTAGCACATGGTCCCATACTTTCAAATTTCATGAAGCATAGGATTGAGGAAGAGATGTCCGATCGGACTGCGTTTGGTGGATATTACTCTTCGGATCATGAAATACTATACTTCAACACTTAATCGTTTTCACAAATCGTTCGTAGTAAGGAATGCCAGCCGATCGAACAGACTGTTCGATAGAGTGACATTCAGTTGAGGACTAATTCTGAAGATCCTAGCCAATCGAGTGAGCTAGCCCATCGAGTGAGCTAGCCGATCGAACGAACCGTTCGATCGACCTACTTGAAAGGTAAGAACAATTCAGTGTTCTCAAATACTACAACGAAAACTTCAAAAGTTCAAATCCTCAAACACAAACACACCAGAGGAAGAAACAATCCACTCGAATGGCCCAGCCGATCGAGCCTACCGGCCGATCGAACAGGACTGTCCAACCGGACATACCAGCCGACCGAACAGCCGTTCGATCGAACCTGCCGTTCGATCGACCAGCACATTCGATCCATTCCACACTTGTTTACTTTTCCGCGTTACTTATCTTTATGCTATCAAACTATTCAGGCTAATCTTACTCGCAGCGCTCCCTTCAATCCACAATCAATCACTGTGAGTGTACTCGATCCCTTTTTGCTTTTAGCACTTTTGGGTGTTACATACGTTACTTAGCAAATCACAATCAAACACAAACTATTTGAACGCTAACCGATTGCATGTGCTATTTGACTAAATGAATGCTGTTTATTATGTTTACACGTGGAGTGCTATCTACCTGCCTTAGCAACGTAGTACTATAGTTTGGACTCAGCACCTGTTCACATGGGGGTTGTTAAGGACAATTACTTGCATGGATTACGGTGGTAATCATGTATTGCGAACCGTCTCGGACGGTCAACCCGCAGTCGTTGGTATCGATGGTCCCACGTCGATAATTAACATGCATCGTTTTCCTCTGTGTACGTGCCTGGTTATGCGTAAACTATTCGAACTCTATATGCTATTATCAAACTTGTATGCTCACCTTTACATTTTATGTATTGACTTTATTTTAACGTATGTGTGATACGTGTGTAGTGTAATATATTTTAGATGTATATTTAAGCCCCTTTTTACACTTTTAGCCAAGTTTTAAATTTATAAAACACGATATTCACTAACACTAAACACACATATGGGCAAGTGCACCCATCGTGGACGTAGTATAGTGTTGGTAAGATACCGAGGTCGTCCAAGGACACAAGAGCTTTTAATACCGGTTTATCCTCAACGTCTAATCAAATCAAAAAGTGAGAAAAATGTTTTAAACTAAAAAATAAAAACTAACTAAATGCTGAAAAATAAAAATAAAATAAAAACAGATAGACAAGATGAATCACTTGGATCCGACACGTGTATTAGTATAACCTTTGATTATTTTTGCACTTTTGCACTTGTTTAAGAGATTATCTTAGTTATTGTAGTAGGCCCCTCTTTTGAAGGCGATGTTACCCTCAACCCAGTAGTTTGAGTCAGCAAGGATACAATCCTAAAGGGTCGGATTATTGGAAGATAATGAATTAAGTTATTAATGCAAATTGTGGTAGGCCCTGCTTTTGGCGGCGACGTTACCCTCGGCTAAGTAGTCTGAGTCAGCAGGGATACAGTCCTAAATAGCCGGGTTATAGTATTAATAGTAGTTAACTTATGAGGGGGTCAAAGAGTTTGGATCCCCGCCATCCAATACCTATGGGCATTGAAGGAGATCCTACTAAATTTGACCCAGGTCCCAAGCAGGACCTCTGAACGCTGAACAAGGGCAAGACCCTTACCAAACCGTTCCCTTAACCCCCGACCAGGTAGCCAACATACCTCCATATAGACCGTGGAGATATGAATGGTGAAAATCTTTTATTTTATATAGACAGTAAAATAATGCCAAGACACCACGGACAAACGATAAGGAAAGATCACCTTCAACATAAGTAACTAGTTATTAAAGTCATTAATACAAAACCAAATAAATAGTGCAAAAGATTAAAAATAAAAAGTATTATACTAAACACTTGTCTTCACCAAGTGATGTAAGAGACTTAGGCAAACATGGCCTTGATTGTCAAGAACTCTTACGATCAATCTTGGATCCCGAGACGACTCACACACTCTACGATGGACAATGGATGATGGTGGTGGATGATGGTGTTATGGTGGTGGTGGGTGGTGGATGAAGTGTGAGAGAGGTGGTGTGCCAAGGGATGAGAGAGAATGGAACCAAGCTCCTCTATTTATAGGCTGAACAGAAGGCTGGACACGGCCCCGTGTCCGCTGGACACGGCCCCGTGCCCGTCTGACATTCTCTCTCTTCATTAATTGAAATTGCGAATTACAATTAATGCGCCTGCTGTACTTTCACCACGCCCCCGTGCCCGCTGGACACGGCCCCGTGGTGGGCAATGGAAGCTTCTACTGGTTTGTCTTTTCTGCTGCTTCCTGGGCACGCCCCCGTGTTCGCTGGACACGGGGCGTGTTCAGACTCTGTTTTCTCTTCTTTGCCTTGGGAGGTGCCGTTGAGGGTCCGGGCAGTCTACTTTTGTTCCTTTTCTTGTATTTATGCTAGAATTAGTTGTCTTTTTGCTTCTTTTGTGATTTTGAACTCATTTCATCCTGAAAATACAAAAGGAAGACAAAAACACTCTTTTTCCAACATTAGTACTTAAAAAAGGTTAGTTTTATGCCTTAATTGATGTGATTTATATGTTGCATTTTGCACACATCAAATACCCCCACACTTGAACTTTTGCTTGTCCTCAAGCAAAACTCTTTAAATTTGGCTTACACTCCCAAATGGAATAGGTAGAAGAGAAAGTTTTTAACTTGTCCTAGAGTGTCGGGAATCCAAGGTCTTTGTAAGTTTTATTTTTATTTATTTACAATCCTACTCGTTATGATTTATTTTGAACTTTTCATAAGATAAATTACTTATTTGGGCATAGCAAGCCTTATTAAAATTCCATTTATATACAAGTTCACATACCTCACGGGAGATCACTCAACACTCGGCCGAAGGTGTATATTTTTAGTGAATCACTCGAGAGCGGCATGGAACTTACGCCTTCCATAGGCTTGCCAAGCAATCAATCCTCCTCCTTTTTAACTTTTTACCTTTGTAAATATCAAGAGGACTTTTGGGGTGAAGGGTTAGGCTTTGGTTAAAGGTGGGTGGTTGGGTTAGTGGTTAGTAAAAAAGGCGAAAATCGTAACAAGCATCGGTTTTCGTGAAATACCTTGTTTTTAGTGACTTTTTATTTTTGAAGTATTTCTCCAAATAAGCTTTTACATAGCTTTTGTTTGTTTTTGACTTCATCACTTTTGTTTTTTTTTTTCATCACATAAAAAGGCGAGTTTTACGAAAAACCGAGCTTGTTACTAAAATAAAGGGTGAAAAATAAAAAAGGTTTTTGGTGGGTGAAAATGGTTTTGGGGGTAATGAAATGAAAGGTTTAGGCTCAAAGGGGCTATCTAGGGGGATTTTGGGTAGGTGATAAAAAAAAATTGAAAAATAATGGTTTTGAAAGAAAAATGGTTAGTCCTAATGCCTCCATCATTTACTTACTTGGGTTTAAGTTGGTAAGGACCGAGAATGTATCGTCGTGGCAAGTTCTAGATTTGTAAGAACCAAGCAGCTATTCACACAAGAAACGAAAAATGAGCATTTAGTCTAAATATGTGTATTTGTATGCTCAATAAAGGCTCAAAACTCACTTTTGTGGGAATGGGTTTTCAATGTGATCAAGTATATATAATCGAATTTTTAACTAGACTTGTTATGTCGTTTCATAATTTTCTTATGTTGGTTCTTTGTTATCACGACGCTATCTGTTGTAAACTTGTAAAAATATAACCTTTTTAGAACTTGTTATTTCCAACTTAAACTAAGACAAGTAAATAAAAAAAAGAAAAGTTTTTGAAAAAAATTTGGGGTGTTTAGCGGTTCCAATAGAGTTTTGTGTAAGGCTTGTGTTTAGGATTTGCAAAATTCAAGGTTTTAGTATCCCCCCCACACTTAAATTACACATTGTCCTCAATGTGCCCAAAAATAATGTTTTTGGTTGATTAGAATGTGTAAAAGTGGGTTAAAAAGCAAAGTTTTGTGTTACTGGCATCCTGGACACGGCCCCGTGGTCAAGTGCCAGTAACAAAAAATTAGAGAATTGAAACAGAAGCCTGGACACGGGGGCGTGTCCGCTGAACACGGCCCGTGTCCAGTTACCTGAACTGGGTGATTTTCTGCAGGGGATTCAGCACGGGGCCGTGTTGGTTGGGCACGGCCCGTGTTGAGCCTTCTGTGATGGAGATTTTTGTCGGGTCGCTCTGTTCTTTGTGCATGGATCCATTTTTCTCGTTCCCTTTTTCATCCATTACCACCATGAGTGTGTTTTATACTCAAAACAACCATCAATCTTAAAACATCATAACATTGCTAATCATAGAGAGACATTACATTAAGTTAGCTAAATAACTAGGGGATACATGAGGTTATCATAAGGGTTCTACTTATTTAGGAAAATTTCGGGAATAGCTTCCCGATGTAGTAACACTCTCTAACCGGTGGCTCCTCGGTTGTCATTCAAAGCCATTCTTCTATCTCCCTTGGGAGGTAGAAGGTAGCTTCATTCTCTTCGGTGTCTTGAGGAGGAATGCTCACCGGGACTCCTTGCACCACCCTTGGCTGAGGCACTTGGTGCATGGCGTGCCATTCGGCTGGAATGATGACCTCGGGTACTACATTCCACGCCCTTTGGGTTATCACCGGAACCAAAGGCGGGGAAGCGAGAAGGTTTAACCTCTGGTGCAGGAGGTTTACTTCTCGTAGGCAGCCCTCCAATCCTACCGTCAGATGATTAATACGGTCCACCAATGCTTCTTCCACTCCCGTCATCTCGTCTATGGCTTCCCTCAAAGCGTAAACGTAGTTTACTAGGGAATCCTCCGCCGTGGACGACCTCCTTCCATTTCGGTTATTTCTTGAAGATGGTCCGCTATTTCTGCTGGCCATTTTCTGCGAAAGAAGCCGAAGATAACTAAACTTTTACAGAACAGTACCTCGAACACAGCCCCGTGCTCAGTGAGCACGGCCCCGTGTTCAGCTGTCTACAGGATTTTTGTCTATCGATTCTAGGTTTTTAAATTATTTTAACATATTTTCATTGTGTTTTAAGCTCAGATAATTTAAAACAAAGTTATAGAACTAACTTTAGACAAGAATCTGTAGCCAAAAATCCTACAAACCTTACATAGAAGATTGGAATCATGGGTTTACAAGCTTCCATGGAGGTGATGTTTGAAAAATTTTTAGAAGAAGGAGAAATGAACAAGAGTGGAAAAGACAAGATGGTCCTTAGGAACCTTCTTTTAGCACTTACCTAGGATGGTATATGTGAAGATTCCAGGAATCTCTGCTTGGTGATGTGGTCAAAAATGAGCAGGATTCAGGCTGCATTTAAAGAAAACGACAGCACACTGGACACGACCCCGTGTTCGCTGGACACGGCCCCGTGTGCAGAGAAAATCCTGACACATTTTGTCCGTATTCTGACAGAATCAGCAGAGAATCTTCTGAGTGAACACGGGGGCGTGTTGACCGGGCACGGCCCCGTGTCGGCAGGCTGTTTCATGGAGTTTTGTCTCTTACTAAGGAGTTAATTTATATCGGGTGGCTCTTGACTTGTTGGAACAACCCCAAAGTGCCTAAGATACCTTAATTGTCCTATACTAAGGCGAGAACGCAAGAGGTTATCGGTGAGGGTAATTCCTATTTTCATTCTAGGTGGACAAGTCCAACCCTTTTCCGGGCTCTCGTTAAAGAAGGTGTATGCCGAATCGCTCAGGTCTATGTATGCACCGAACGAAGTCGATGGGGAGTCCTTCACGGCACAATCGGCACAGGGACGACTATCGTCCACGTCTTTTCTAGGTATGAAGGTATTTTCGGGAGCAACGAGGTTGTCGGAATGCGGTTCCAACATTTCCTCATGGTCATCATCTTGGGATGGATCTATAAAATCCTTCCTAAGTTCTTTTGACCAATTGAGAAGTAGTTCTTCTAGTTGAAATAACTCGTCAAGGAGCATTTCTCCTAGAATATCTGGCTGGGCGCATTCGAGGGAGAAATAGTGCTTATTTTTACTTTCGCCCCTCTTAAGGTTACAAGGAATCGATGGGTCTATATAGTGGGGCCTATAAGTTAGAAAATAACATTTTAATTCCTCATGTTCGCCTCCACATAATCGACACCACAAACCATAAGAGTGCCGAAAGTAAAAAGAATTACTATCACTCATGTTTGTGTCAGAAATTACCAACCGCCGGGATCTAACGGTTCTGTTTTCAGCAACTGAATCTTGGGCACGGGGGCGTGTTGAGTGGACACGGCCCCGTGTTCAGCCTACTGTCTGACTTAAAACAGAATTGCCAGTTCCAATTATTGAGCACGGGGCGTGTTCAGCAGGCACGGCCCCGTGTTGAGCTCTGCAGAAGCTAAAAATCTAAGAAAAAATCCTAAAAAATTAAAGAAAAATAAAAATATGATTAGGCCGTTGATTCCTAACTTTCTTAAAATCCTTGTGTCCCCGGCAACGGCGCCAAAAACTTGATGCGTGTGTAGTGTAATATATTTTAGATGTATATTTAAGCCTCTTTTTACACTTTTAGCCAAGTTTTAAATTTATAAAACACGATATTCACTAACACTAAACACACATATGGGCAAGTGCACCCATCGTGGACGTAGTATAGTGTTGGTAAGATACCGAGGTCGTCCAAGGACACAAGAGCTTTTAATACCGGTTTATCCTCAACGTCTAATCAAATCAAAAAGTGAGAAAAATGTTTTAAACTAAAAAATAAAAACTAACTAAATGCTGAAAAATAAAAATAAAATAAAAACAGATAGACAAGATGAATCACTTGGATCCGACACGTGTATTAGTATAACCTTTGATTATTTTTGCACTTTTGCACTTGTTTAAGAGATTATCTTAGTTATTGTAGTAGGCCCCTCTTTTGAAGGCGACGTTACCCTCAACCCAGTAGTTTGAGTCAGCAAGGATACAATCCTAAAGGGTCGGATTATTGGAAGATAATGAATTAAGTTATTAATGCAAATTGTGGTAGGCCCCGCTTTTGGCGGCGACGTTACCCTCGGCTAAGTAGTCTGAGTCAGCAGGGATACAGTCCTAAATAGCCGGGTTATAGTATTAATAGTAGTTAACTTATGAGGGGGTCAAATAGTTTGGATCCCCGCCATCCAATACCTACGGGCATTGAAGGAGATCCTACTAAATTTGACCCAGGTCCCAAGCAGGACCTTTGAACGCTGAACAAGGGCAAGACCCTTACCAAACCGTTCCCTTAACCCCCGACCAGGTAGCCAACATACCTCCATATAGACCGTGGAGATATGAATGGTGAAAATCTTTTATTTTATATAGACAGTAAAATAATGCCAAGACACCACGGACAAACGATAAGGAAAGATCACCTTCAACATAAGTAACTAGTTATTAAAGTCATTAATACAAAACCAAATAAATAGTGCAAAAGATTAAAAATAAAAAGTATTATACTAAACACTTGTCTTCACCAAGTGATGTAAGAGACTTAGGCAAACATGGCCTTGATTGTCAAGAACTCTTACGATCAATCTTGGATCCCGAGACGACTCACACACTCTACGATGGACAATGGATGATGGTGGTGGATGATGGTGTTATGGTGGTGGTGGGTGGTGGATGAAGTGTGAGAGAGGTGGTGTGCCAAGGGATGAGAGAGAATGGAACCAAGCTCCTCTATTTATAGGCTGAACAGAAGGCTGGACACGGCCCCGTGCCCGTCTGACATTCTCTCTCTTCATTAATTGTAATTGCGAATTACAATTAATGCGCCTGCTGTACTTTCACCACGCCCCCGTGCCCGCTGGACACGGCCCCGTGGTGGGCAATGGAAGCTTCTACTGGTTTGTCTTTTCTGCTGCTTCCTGGGCACGCCCCCGCGTTCGCTGGACACGGGGCGTGTTCAGACTCTGTTTTCTCTTCTTTGCCTTGGGAGGTGCCGTTGAGGGTCCGGGCAGTCTACTTTTGTTCCTTTTCTTGTATTTATGCTAGAATTAGTTGTCTTTTTGCTTCTTTTGTGATTTTGAGCTCATTTCATCCTGAAAATACAAAAGGAAGACAAAAACACTCTTTTTCCAACATTAGTACTTAAAAAAGGTTAGTTTTATGCCTTAATTGATGTGATTTTTATGTTGCATTTTGCACACATCAATGTGACAGGTGCTTAAGTTGCTAGGATGCTTAGGCGCATGGTGATGAAATCGAGGCTAGGGAGTCTAGAAATAATAAACAATTGTCTGTAATAATAATTGAATCTGAGTTGTCGGAACGGAATTATTTGCCTAGTTGCTTTCTATGATAACTTGTTATTTATTTGGGACACGGTATGGGACGTGTCATGTAAACTGAATTTATATAATAGTTGTTGTGGAAACTTCTGGACAATCTGTTTCGCTCAGTGCCGCGCCCCGATGATTCCGCCATCGGTTGGGGTGTGACACCCACTGTCTGCGAATTACCATTTACCACCAAACGAGCCTTGTATCGTTCTAACGACCCATCAGACTTAAATTTATGACGAAAAAGCCACATGCATCGAATGACAGGACGGTCCTGAGGTCGGGGAACAAGCTCCCAAGTTTCATTCTCCTGTAAAGCCGTAAATTCGGTTTGCATAGCATTCAACCAATTTGGATCAGTTAAGGCTTTTGCATATGTGGTCGGTATAGGAGAGAGAGTAGTGGTGTGAAGAGCTGTTGGAGAGGGATTACGAGATTTGGATCTTGTTGTCATGGGATGAAGGTTGCTTGTGAATGAGGGCTGACTGGTGGGCGGCTGGGTGGGAATAGGAATCGGTGGTGGTATCGGGTTGGGTCCTGTGGGTGGTTGGGATGGTACGGTTTGGGAAGGGGTAGGACGTGGGCGTCGGGAATATGTGATTGGGTAAGGGTCGGTAACTCTAGGTCGGGAAAGTGGCCGTTGGAAATTGAATCCGATGGGAATCGGATCATTCAGGAAGTTGTAAGAAGTAGAATGTTGTGGGATGGTGTAAGGAAAAACATGCTCATCAAAGGTCACATGGCGGGAGATGTGGACCTTGCCAGTAGTAGGGTCAAAACAGCGGTACCCACAGAAATCTGGTGGATGCCCGAGAAAAATACATCTCATGGACCGAGGAGTAAGTTTATGTGGTTGAGTAGCAGAAGTGTTAGGGTAACATGCACAACCAAACACTCGTAAGTGTTCGTATTCAGGATGACGCAGGTAAAGGACAAAGGTTGGTGTGTAAAAGTTGAGCCGTTTAGTGGGTAATATATTATGAAGGTATGTTGCGGTGTGTAGAGCTTCCACCCAAAATGTGGGTGGAAGATTTGCATGAATCAAAAGAGCACGAATTATGTCATTGAGACGGCAAATCATTCATTCTGCTCGTCCATTTTGGGATGAGGTTTGTGGGCAGGCGAAACGAAAAAGAAGGTCGTGTTGGTGTGCAAAATTTTTAAAGGCAAGATTGTCAAATTCACCACCTAAGTCACATTGGAATGTTTTGATTTTACGATTAAACTGTGTGAGTATTAGTTGGTGAAATTTGGCAAAGGTTGGGAAAGTTTCAGACTTGTATTTAAAAGGATAGACCCACACGAAGTGCGAAAAATTGTCTATTAAAAGCATGTAATATTTATACCCAGTTTTACTCATGATTGGTGAGGTCCATAAATCGCAATGGATTATATCAAACAGAGCAAAAGTAAATGTAGTAGATGAATAAAAAGGCAATATTTTACTATTTGAAAGTTGACATGAATTGCAAATATGAGAAACTTTGTCCTTAGTGCAATGAAAATTAAAATTGCGACTTAAAATCTGTAAAACTTGGGCCCCGGGGTGGCCAAGATGATCATGCCATGGAAGGGTTGGTGAAGCAAGAAAAGTAGCTTGAGGCGGCAGTTGAGAAGGCGTGAATGGATAGAGATCCCGGTGTTATTATGGCGAGAAAGAATCCGCTTTGTTTTGAGATCCTTCAAAGAGAAACCAAACGGGTCAAATTCGATAGACACTTGATTATCACGAGTAAAACGTCTAACGGATATAAGGTTTTTAATAATGTGTTGGCTATAAAGAACATGTGGCAAAATATAGGTGCGGTTAGGTAATGGATGAAAGCATGTTCCTGATCCATTAAGTGGTAAATAGTTGCCATTTCCTACCAAAATATTACGAAAAATAGGAGATGAATCAGGGAGTAAAAGTTTACCTGGTTCATTAGTGACATGAGACTCGGCTCCGGTATCCATGATATCCGATGTCCAGGAAGAAGAGTATGGATTAACCTGCATGTTGGCAAAAGCAGCGCTTAAGTCGGACGGGCTCAGTGCATTGTATACTCCTTGTTGCTGTGGTGAGTAGGCTGGAAACCCAACATACTGAGCCTGCGATGGGGAAGGAGCCTGCTGGTGGGCTTGCATATTGGGCCGCCAGTTCTGTTGAGTCGGGTATGGGCAGGGTGGTGGGGTCCACCAGGCCTAGTTGGGATAAGGTGATTGTTGACCAGTCCATTGTGTGAACTGTGATCTGCCACCACCCCTGCCTCTTCCACCACGCCTGTTTAGATGAAGAGTTGGAGTGGTTGTCAGAAGGCTGATTGCTGGTTTGTTGAGTGTGAGAGGACTGTGGTGGTACGGCCGTAGCGGCTAGAACAGTGGAGTGTGATCCTTTTTGAGCTTCGATCCGCAAGACTTCATCATTGAGCATGGTGATGGCCTGATCCCAGTCCACACCTTGCTGATTTATCAAGGAAGCGGTAGTGTTATATTCCACGAGAAGTCCCCGAACGAGTTGAAGAACCAGTCGGGATTCAGAGACTGGCTGGTCAACATCTGCTAATTGGTTCGCCAAATCAGTCAGACGCTGGCAATAGTCTTCAACCGAGGAGCAAGCCGTAAGGGACAGGTTACAGAACTTTGTCTCAAGCGCTGCAGCCTGAGCCTTTTTGTTGCTGAGGTAGATCTTTTCCAATTTTGACCAAGCAGAATGGGTCGTGGCTTTGGTATCCAGAATACGAATCAAGAGTTCGTCTGAAACAGTGCTGTAAATCCACTGTAAGACCAAAGCATCAAGTTCCTTCCATGCCTCATATGCGTCTGATGTGGAGGCTGGAGCAGCTGTGCTATCGATGTGATCAGAGACCTTGTAGGCGACTGCGTGGAGGCGAAACAACTTGACCCAGGAGGAATAAGTGACCTTTGTTCCATCTAGGGTCCGGATTTTAGTTTGGATATTTGTCACGGAGTAGGCTGGGTGCAAGAGAGAGGGTTTGTTCGACGGCTCAGCAGGATTTTCTTTGTTCATGGCTGGTATGCAGATGAATCCGGCAAGGAGTGGGGAAAGGAATCGGAAAAAAAAATTGAGGAGGGGGAAGGTATTCAGAACCGTAGCTCTGATACCATGAAAGATGTTTATGGTGTAAGAATGTCGATGATTATTATTGAAAACCAAAGCCCCTTATATAGGGCAGAATACAACAGAATACCATCGTAAATATAGAAGGGATATCCTTCACTAATTACACCAGAATTATCTATAATAATAACACAAATCTATTCCTAAATAATAGATAGAATCAGTTGGCTAAGATTATCATGGTCATTAAATAAGGTTTCGATGTTGTGTGATTAATGGGTTTTTTGTTTTTTGGTGTAGAATTTATGATTTTTCCGGTGATCGGAAAACCTGCAATTTTTGTGGGGTTTTAGACAGAGGAAGCTTCTAAGTAATTAAGTATCAGAGATCTAGATTGTTTTGTTTTGTTTATGTTGATTATTTATCGGTGATTTGTTGTGTGAATTAAAATTTTTAGGGTTTGAGGAAATGAATTAGAGAAGACAAAGTGGAAATGACTATAATACCCTTACATGCATTGCATGTGAGGGCAGTTAACCAAGAAAACAAACGCCGTTTGTGTTAAAGGTTATAATTTGTAGCAAAACATGAACATAAAGGTTGAGTTTGGCCGATTTCATAGTGAAAGGTATGAAGTGCAGTTTAGGTATAAGATAAAGGTTGATTTTTGTAATTTTGTCTTTTTTATATGTATTATTTTGTTTTTTATATATCTTATATAACTTACATTTGTTTTTTATCCATGTAAATAACGTTTCGGTATTTTTGGTCATATCAAGATTTTTTTCTTTATGGGTTGTTGTAACGAGTGTAGGTAACGTAACAAAACAAACTAATACCGATCAAATTCCCACTGTGTTGGTATATTTTTGGTCATATCATGATTTCTTTTAGTTTTTTTCTCTATTGGTTGCTATAATAAGTGTCAGTACCGAAGTTAAACGAACTAATACCCACCCGCGGCGTAACGCGAGGATTTCCAGCGCAACGGGTGGATTTAATAGCACTAGTTTCTTGTAAAATATAAATTTCTTGATAATTAAAACCATTACATAATCCCTCTTTACCATTACATAACCCCTCTTAATTGAGAACTAACACCTTAAATTAGAATTTTGTTAAGAAGTGGAGCCAAAGGTCAATGATGGTCAGCATTTGTTATATTTGCTTAGTTACTGATAATACAGGGACTGTTATTGCTAATAATGAAAGTGTGAGGTTTAGGAGAGTTAATAGTTTGTTAACAGTTTGTTAATGACAGTGGGTTGTAATTGGGGATAAATAGTTGTCTTAGGGTTTAGTTGAATCAAGTTTTCAATTTCCTTTGTAATCATTCTCATATTCTTCAATAAAGTTCAATAATCATTGAGTGATAGTCTTGATTTCTTTTCTGGTTTATAATAATTGGTATCAGAGCCAAGGTTGTGGCTCGATTCGATTCAGATTAGAGGTGGTTCAAGACAGAAATTGGTGAAGATCAATGGTGTCAACGAAGTTTGAGCTCGAGAAGTTCGACGGGAAGAATGATTTCGGGTTATGGCGATTGAAGATGCGAGCATTGTTAGTCCACAACGGTGCGGTGGCTGCTCTGGCTAGAGAGGCGAATTTACCGAACGAATTGACAGATAAGGAGAAGAAAGACATTCTTGAAAAGGCGCATAGTGCCATAATTTTGAGTCTTGGTGATCGAGTGCTAAGAGAAGTATCAAAAGAGACATCTGCAGCCGGAATTTGGGCGAAGTTGGAATCGTTATACATGACAAAGTCTTTGGCAAATCGGTTGTATCTCAAGAAACGGTTATATACGTTTCATATGTCTTCGGGAAGATCATTAGAAGATCATACAGATGAGTTTAACGAACTTATCTTAGATCTGGAAAATATCGATGTGACCATTGAAGATGAAGATCAAGCCATCTTGTTTCTGACATCTCTCCCTCATACATTTGAGCACTTTGTTGACACTCTGATGTATGGGAGAGATACTTTAACTATGGAAGAAGTCCTGGCAGCTCTTAATTCAAAAGAATTAAAGAAGAGGAATGATGTTAAAGAAGAAAGTGGTGATGGGTTGATTATAAGAGGGAGACCAGAACATAGAAATGTCAAGGGCAAGAATAGTGCAAGATCAAAGTCAAAATTCAAAAGAAAGTGCTACATCTGCAATTCAGAAAAACATCTCAAGAGAGAATGTCCTGAGAGGTTCAAGAAGAAGAAGTTTGATGCTGGTACTTCAAAGAATCAGGGAAATATCTCACCAGAGTCATCTCAAGATGGATATGAGAGTGCAGATGCACTGGTTGTCTCATTAGTCAATTCGAAAGGTAACTGGATAATGGACTCTGGATGTTCTTTTCATATGACTCCTTGTAAAGAATTTTTCAAAACTCTTGAGTTTCAAGATTTGCGAATTGTTCAGTTAGGAGATGATAGACCCTGTAGAATACATGGGAAGCGTTCAATAGTGTTCAAATTAGATAATGGGTGTGAGATTCAGGTTGATAATGTGATGTATATCCCAAGATTGTCTAAAAGTCTTTTGTCACTAGGAACCTTTGAAAAGAATGGGTATTCTATAAGTCTAAGAAATGGGAAAGCAAAAGTTGTAAAGGGGTCCATGGTATTTCTTTCGGGTACAAGATGTGAGAACAACACCTATTTGCTAGATGGTAGGGTTGTTCAAGAGGTCAATGCTGTAGTTCAAGATAGAAAGACTATAGATGCAAGTCTGTGGCACAAAAGGCTTGGTCACATCAGTGATCAAGGGTTGCTAGAGTTAAAGAAGCAACAAGTCATAGGTGATTTTGTAGAAAGGGGTGCAGGATTTTGTGAACATTATATACTGGGAAAGTCACATAGGGTATCTTTCACCAAGGGTAAACATGTGACCAGGGGTATACTAGATTATGTGCACTCGGATCTATGGGGCCCACTAAGAATCTGTCAATGGGAGGGGGCTAGTTATTTCATGACCATTATAGATGATTATTCCAGAAGAGTATGGGTGTATATATTAAAGTATAAACATGAAGCTTTTGGGAAGTTTAAGGAGTGGAGATCATTGGTGGAGAATCAAACTGAGAGAAAAGTTAAGAAACTCAAAACTGACAATGGTCTTGAGTTCTGTAATGGAGAATTTAATCAGTTTTGTAAACAAAATGGAATAGCTAGACACCTTACAGTGCCTGGAACCCCTCAGCAGAATGGGTTGGCAGAAAGAATGAATAGAACCTTGTTGAATAAGGTCAGAAGTATGTTGATTAGTGCAGGCATGCCAAAGAGATTTTGGGCAGAAGCTGTATCAACTGCAGCATATCTAATCAACAGATCACCATCCTCAGCAGTAGATATGAAGACTCCCATGGAAATGTGGTCAGGTGTGAAACCAGAGTATGAAGACCTAAGGTTATTTGGGTCATTATGTTATGCTCACATTAATCAGGGAAAATTAGAGCCTAGAGCTTTAAGATGTATAATATTGGGATACCCTGAGGGAGTTAAAGGATATAGGCTGTGGAAGGTTGATGAAGAAAGGTCCAGGGTATTTGTTAGCAGAGATGTAGTTGCTTTTAAAGAAGAGATCTTGTATAAAGATGTTGTAGGGTCTAAGATCAGTTCTATAGATCCAAGTGTCAAAATTGAGGTGGAGCAAAGGGATTCTATGAACCAGGAGGTAAATCAGTCTGAAGATACTAGTTCTGGTCATACTGATTTTCCTGATTATCAGTTGGCCAGGGATAGAGCTAGAAGGGAAATTCAGAGGCCTATAAGGTTCAGAGAACAAGAAGATGTGTCAGCAGTAGTCTTTATGGCTGCTGAAATTGAAAGCACAACTGAACCAATAACGTTTCATGAAGCTGTGATGTCAAGTAATAAAGAAAGATGGAAAGAGGCAATGGATGGTGAAATGAGATCTCTGCAACAAAACAAAACTTGGGTTTTGGTAGAAAAACCTAAGGGTCAAAAAGTTATACCTTGCAAATGGATATACAAGTTGAAAGAAGGGATTGAAGGTGTTGAGAAACCAAGATTTAAAGCCAGGTTAGTGGCTAAGGGGTTCACTCAAAGAGAAGGTATGGATTATACTGAAATTTTCTCTCCAGTTGTTAAACACACATCCATAAGGGTATTATTGTCATTTACTGCCTATATGGATATGGAACTGGAACAGTTGGATGTAAAAACAGCATTTTTGCATGGCAACTTAGATGAGAAGATCTATATGCAACAACCATTGGGTTATGAAGAAAAGGGAAAGGAGAATATGGTATGCTTGTTGCAAAAATCACTGTATGGGCTTAAACAAGCACCCAGACAATGGTTTAAAAGATTTAATGATTACATGATCTCCAGTGTTGGTTTTTCTAGAAGTTGTTATGATCCTTGTGTATATTATAAAGAGTATGAAGAAGGTCAGTTTGTGTATCTTTTACTGTATGTAGATGATATGCTTTTAGCCTACAAAGACAAACAACAAATCATAGCAACAAAGTCATTGCTCAAGAAGGAGTTCGAAATGAAGGAACTTGGTGATGCTAAGAAAATCCTAGGGATGGAAATCATCAGAGATAGAGAAATAAAGGTAATTAAACTATCTCAAAAATCTTATATTTAGAAAATACTCAAAAACTTTGGTATGGAAGGCTGCAAAGCTGTAACTACACCACTTGCACCACATTTCAAGTTATCTAATCAGGATTCTCCAAAGACTGATGATGAAAGAGATTATATGAATAAGGTACCTTATGCTAGTACTGTTGGTAGCTTAATGTATCTAATGGTGTGTACTAGGCCTGACATAGGGTATGGTGTGAGTATGGTGAATAGATATTTGTCAAATCCAGGGAAATTACACTGGGAGGCTGCAAAGTGGTTATTGAGATATTTGAGTGGAACTCTTGATGTTGGTTTGGTATTTGATGGTAATAAAGGAGAGCAGAATGTGGTTGTGGGGTATACAGACTCTGATTATGCTAAAGATAAAGATAAGGGGAGGTCAATATCAGGGTATGTATTCAAAGTACTTGGAAGTGTAGTAAGCTGGAAAGCTGCTCTGCAGCATGTAGTAGCTTTATCAAGTACAGAAGCAGAATATATTGCTTTGACCGAAGGTATCAAGGAAAGTCTATGGTTAAAAGGGTTGGTGTCAGAACTTGGACTTAAAGTTGATAGATCAGTTGTATACTGTGACAATCAGGGTGCTGTTCAGCTTTCAAAAAATAGTGTGTTTCATGAAAGGACTAAACACATAAATGTCAGGCTACATTTCATTCGAGAAGTTGTTAATTCTGGTGAAGTTTGTGTTGAGCAGATTGGCACAGATGATAATGGGGCAGACATGTTAACGAAACCTTTGTTAGTTGGGAAATTTTTGAATTGTTTGGAGTTGCTGGGAATAGGTTGACATTTGATCCAAGGTGGAGATTGTTAAGAAGTGGAGTCAAAGGTCAATGATGGTCAGCATTTGTTATATTTCCTTAGTTACTGATAATACAGGGACTGTTATTGCTAATAATGAAAGTGTGAGGTTTAGGAGGTTTAGGAGAGTTAATAGTTTGTTAACAGTTTGTTAATGACAGTGGGTTGTAATTGGGGATAAATAGTTGTCTTAGGGTTTAGTTGAATCAAGTTTTCAATTTCCTTTGTAATCATTCTCATATTCTTCAATAAAGTTCAATAATCATCGAGTGATAGTCTGGATTTCTTTTCTGGTTTATAACAAATTTAATGAATTTTTGTTCCATTATTCATGCGGTTTTTTCTTACAATCATGTTTGCGATTACGGATGTATGGGTCGCCTTTTGTCATTGGGTTACCCCGGGTAGCCGGACTTTTACTCGTGGCCGTTAAAAAAACACATGGTAAATCTTAATCGGTAAACTTGCAGAAAGTTGGTTAAAGGTAATAATGGTTGGGTATGTGCCCAAGTGGGCATAGCCAAACAATTCATTAGTTATATTCGTTTTAAGTTGGTCCTTTTCCTGTTCTACTATTTTGTGAAGTCGCCCTAATTTGTTTTAAGTTGGTCATTTTCCTGTTCTACTATCTTTTATCAAGTCGCTCTAAATATGAGTTCGTCAATTTTTGTATAGTTTTGTATTCAATTCCTCTAAACATGAGTTCGTTAACTCAATGAAAACCATCATCGCAAGTGATGTGAAGATGTTCACTACATGTGCCTAGTTTATAGCCCATTTTGTTAAAGAATGCTTTGTTCTAACAATAAACAATTGGTCTTGTGTTTATTTCGTTTCAGTTATCTAATATTCAACTCATATAACATAAAACCAATACATATAAAAGAACCCCTTTTCCTACATGGATGTATAGAATTTCCAACAAAACCAATGCAACATGATCATATCATTCATCACAACCTTCTTGTTGTCCGAAAACATTCAAAACACAATATATCCTAAAACAAATATTGTCCCATAGGCATAAAATCCAGAAAAAAAAAAAAGTAATATTGTTGGCATGTCAGCAAATTTTTGTATCGTATGAGCCGGACCTATGACCAAGTAAAATCATGATCTATCAAAATTGTGGGTCAAGCACATAAGCATGATCAAGATCGAGATCCTTGGATCTGACTGACTCAAGACTGATCGACGCTTATACGTCTTAACTCATAACAAAGATCATGTTCAATACACGTGGGTCCGGCCCACAGAGACAAATCATATGATCAACGCTGCTTACCGGATCGACTCACAACTACAATCAAGAGTACCACAATGGAAAGAAAGAAAGAGCTTCTAAGCTTCTCGTCAAATGAGTCAAGGCCTACGTTGGCATCTCTCTTCGGCTTCTCGTCCATGCTTGTGGGCCGAAGCAACTCATTCACAACCTTTGTTATTTTCTCGACTATTTCAATAACTTTATCCTTTGTATTGGCAAAGATCCAACACAGAACTTGTGTAACAGGATTTGAGTCATCAACACCACCCTCTGATCCATCATAAATGCTTTTATCTGTTACCAAAAGCTCTTAGAATTCAAAAAAACAAGGAACAAAAATGAGAAAACACTATATAGTTCAAGTAGTCAATCTTTTAAAACTTGAACACATGCGAACGAACCTTCACTGATGGATTCACGAAGCTCGCGCACCACCTCATTGTTCATAACCGCGTCCCAAACGGCTTTGTCTGATGACAAGGATATCACCATTCTCTGCACCATGGAAATTAAAACCAAAACAACAAGATCACAAATTGGAAAAAAAGGAACTCGAATTCCCTAATGGCAGCACAATCCAGCCTCAAATCAACAAGTCATTTAAGTTTTTATTTATTTATTTATTTATTTTATATCTTTTTTTATAAATCATATATTTCACCAAAAAACTTGTCAAGTTACATCAAAACAGAAGGTAGACGGGCAACAAGCTGCGTCGCGACCCCATTTCACAACCAAGAAAATATTAACAACATAGAAGACGGATTCATATTTTTCTCTCCCACTACTAAACAAGAGTGTATATACCTGAACCGATGGATCGGTTTGCAACATATGGAAAGCATCAAACACTTTGTCCGATCTAGGAACTTGCAATGCACTTGTTGAGTAACATAGTTGCATTGATGGTTCACGCCAGTCTAACTCGAATCCAGTTGGACTTAGAATCTTTTCCAGCCCGGCATCATCATCGGTATGATATGTTTCCTGGTGCTTCATCAATTGGGCAAAGGAAACCGGTTCAAGAACCCTGACATTCATCAACTCCAACTCAAGTCAATACATAAAACATTAAACTACCATAACAATAAAAATGTCAATCCTTTTTACACTCCTAGAAAATGCAAAATTTGCATATTTGCACTTGCACCATCATTGACGGACCCAGGAAATATTTTCAAGGGGTGCGGACGAGGGGTTTAACCAAATTTTCAAGGGGTGCGGGCGGAATTTTGCCCTATAAAATACACTAAAAAGATTTCAAAGGGTGCGTCCGCCCCAGGGCACCATGTTTGCACCATTATCCGGCCACAAAGCGGTCGCAAAATTAGCCGCCACACTGTCTGTTAGTTACAATTCTATGGGAAAATACTAGAAAATAACTAACTAAAATTATATTAACAATACCTGTCACAAACAAAATATGTGAAAAAAACATATAAAGTAGGACTGTAGGAGTGTTATATTATTATTTTTTTTTTTTTTTTGGTGTAAATCAGAACTTATAAAATAATAAAAATTGAATGCTTACTCATGAAGAGAAGTGACTGCATGGTTAACTTCTTGCACCGATGGAACACCACCAAATACAAAATCATCATAAAACCCATTTACGCTATCACCGTCGCTACCGCCGTCAACGTATTCCCAGTCAAACTCATCGCCGTTGGGCGGAGATGACGTTGTGAAAGCCGGGGTGTCGGGTAGAGGGTGGTTGATGTACGAACACGGTGATGAGGGTCTGTGAAGAGAAAGGGTGGTGTTTATGGGTTGGTGGTTACGGTTGCCGGTGGTTCTTGTGGCGGCGTGTGAATATGATTCTTGGGAGGCGCCACCACCGATGCCGGTCCTCATGGTGGTGTGAACCGACTTCATCATCCCTCCGCCGCCCAGTTTTGGCCCAAACGATCTCCTCATGGTTATCAGGTTGAGTTGTTGTTGTTGTGTTTGTGTTTGTGTTTGATGTGATTGTTTTGTTGGGAAGTTTTAGATATACTCTCCCTGTAAAATCGATGATTCGGTTACATATTTCAAATTTTATCCAATACTAAATCTTCGTCCTTTTTAAATTTTATTTTACGTGTATATACTTTACTTTTTCTGATAATTATAACATTTTTATTTTTTAATGGATATGTAGAGAAAAAGTTTCTGTACAAGACAATTGAATCGTGTGAAGGATAAGAGGGAAATAAAAGCATTGATCTCCCAAGATACTACTACAAATAGCTCTGACATTTTAGTAAATACGAGGTTGAGGTTGAAACAATTGAAAATTGAAAAATAAATAAAGAAAAGGTATTCTGGTCTTTTTTTACTTTAACTTATTCATCCTTTAATTTTCAAACGTTAGCATTTAAAAAGAACTAAGGTTATTAAATCCGTGCGTTGCGTGATGGGTGGGTATTAGTTCATTTAACTACGGTACTAACACTTGTTATAGTAGCCAATAGAAAAAAATCATGATATGTCCAAAAATATACCAACACGGTATCGGTTTGTTTTGTTATGCCACCTACACTCGTTACAGCAACTCATAGAGAAAAAAAAAATGTTGATATGATCAAAAAATACTGACACTTGAATTACATCGAGCAAAAACAAACGCAAGTTACATAAGATATATAAAAGAACCACATAACACATATAAAAACCCACTAAACAACACATATAAAAACCCATTAAAACAAATATAGTAACCAATAGAAAAAAAATCACCAAAAATATACCAACATAGCGGGAATTTGATCGGTATCGGTTTGTTTTGTTACATCACCTACACTCGTTACAGCAACTCATAGAGGAAAAAAAATGCTAATATGATCAAAAAATACTGACACGTGAATTACATCGAGCAAAAACAAACGCAGATTACATAAGATATATAAAACAACCACATAACACATATAAAAACCCACTAAACAACACATATAAAAAACCTTTAAAACAAATATAGTTACTTTTCAATTCATCTATTACGCATATAAAGAACCTTTAAAACTTACTGTTTGTTCATTGAATTCATCTATTAATAGTATACAATTTTCATTCAATTCATCTATTACGCATATAAAGAACCTTTAAAACTTATTGTTCATCGAATTCATCTATTAATAGTATACAATTATACCGAACATTTCATTCTTTCTTATTCGAGAAAACTATTGCTATAAAAATTTACAGGATTTTGAATACCTGGTACGTGACTACGTGATTTTGAATACTCATTACGTGATTTCATTATAGTATTTTATGTGAAACCCCACTAAGTGATTACGTAATTATGTAACAATAGTTGACTATGTATTAATACGTGACTACGTGATTTTGAATAGCCATTTTGTGATTACATGATTTCATTATAGTATTTATGTGAAATCCCACTGAGTGATTACGTAATTACGTAAAAACAAAATATGTAATACTTAATATTTCATATGGAATACCTAACATTTCAGGTCTAATCATGTAATAAGGATAAGTTATATACAAAACCTTAGTTAATCAACCTATAATAACCACATAGTGCTCTATATTAGAGATTTAATCACGTAATAAACCACAAACAATCAATAATAACCACATAGTGCCCTATATTAGAGATTGAATCACGTAATAAACCACAAACAATAAAGTTTTTATTATTGAATAGGTAATCACGTAATAAAAATAATTGTAATAACATTATTTATAACAAATCATATTGAATGTGTAATTACATAACATTATTTATAACAAATCATATTGAATGTGTAATTACATAATGGACTTATATTGAATGTGTAATCACGTAATGATTTATGTTGAATGTGTAATCACATAATGATTTACATTGAACGTGTAATCACATATCCTGTAAAAAATTAAGAAAATTATAGCAATAGGCTGCTCGAATTAAAGAGAATGAAATGCTCTTTAACAAATGAAAAAGTTATAGCCGTTAGAAAATCAAGGGGGAAATCAGTTCACTTGAGAAAAGACTAAATTATCATTCCTGCCATTGACACTATACTTCGCACAATTCAATTGTCTTGTACATAATCCAAGCACGGGATATCTAGTGTTTAAGTTTTTATCATGTAAGTCTTTCTTAAACATTTTCAATGATCCAAGCATGGGATATCTAATGTGTAACGCCTCGTTTTTTTGTAACTTTCCTCATTTAGAAAGTCTGTCTTGTATTTCTATTTTTGGAAACTTGTATACTCTTGTAATCGTATTTCATTTTCAACCGTCGTAACTGAGGCTTTGATCGTAATAAAACTTGAGCATTTTATATACATTGATTATTCGTACACGTTTTTCATTCGATTTATTCACATACTTGATACATGTTCATCATTCATGAAAACACACACTTATTTTACCTACAAGCTATCGTAAATACATGTTTTATACACTTTATACATGCAAATACTTAATCATATATTCACAATACTAAAACTATGCTTTTATACGTATTACATACTTGATATTATGTTAGTACACATGAAATGGCTTAAATAAATAAGTATATCAAACAACAGGGACCAAAAGTGTAAAAAACTGAAAGTTGGCCCGGAGAACAAGCCCCGCGACACGCGGACCTGACCTCCTTCACCTCCGCGACGCGCGGAGCGTCTTGATTCGCAACCAGGTTTTTTTCTTGCGCACATTGGTTCGATTTTCACCTCTAACTCCCACCTAACTTCCTTTAAAACACCATTTACACTTAACCTAACTCACCCGCTATAAATACAACATTCCTAACCCTCATTTCACTTTCCAAACACCAAATCCACTCTCAAATCCTCTCAAAAACTCTCAAGAATTCTGATTTTTGGGCAGAAAGTTTCAAGACCTTTAAGTGAGTTCTAGCTCACTTCTTTACCTATTTCTTCCTTATTTCTTCTATCATCTTACTTGGACAACCTCTAGGAAGGTTTTCACAAGTTTGCCATGGCAAACTAAGGTTAAACCTCACCACATTAAGGTCTAAAGTAAGATTAAAATTATGTTTTGTTCAAAGTTCATGTAACTTCTATTTCTTTTGCTAAGCTTGGTGAATCTTGTACCCACCAAGCTCACAACTAAGTCCATAGTTGTGGGTTTGTGTTGAGGTTGATTTCCACCAAGAAGTGAGTTCAAAAACTTTTTACTTTAAGTTCATACATGTTATATTCCAAGTGTTGAAAAACAACCAAGATTCACCATCTTCCGTATGGACGAACTGGTGTTTTGTTAGAAGTGTGAACCATGGGAGCTTTGGCGTTCCAAACTAGTTCCACTACCTCACTTGTGTGCCTTGTGTATGAACACTCAAGTAGTTTGCTAGTCTCAAAGTAATATAACCCCGTCTAGCCTCCAACACTTAGTTAACTCGTTCCCTGTTGTGTTGGCTCACCTGGGTTAGATTTTACTTGGCTACTTGATGATGTCTTAGTTAGTTGTTTATTCCTTTTCATTCATGACCCTCCGAATCATCCTTGTGATGATTTCTGTACTGGTGAATCATACAATGAGGTAAATCCTCCATGCTTGACTTACATGACAATCTATGAAACTCATGATGGACTTAGCGTAGGTTTATTATTATAACTATATAAATAACTATACAAATATATATGAACATGGCCGAACTTATGATGATAATCGATTATGATTATTTGTCATGTACTTAGGCTAATTTATCTATGAATTCTAAGTCTCTCGTTGTTGATTCTAATGGGCAAACTAGGACCCATGAAATCACATACAACTTAGTGTCAAAACGAGTACTAAGACTAGATAATATTTTTATGCATACATATTTTTTATACTTTAAATTCGAATCTGAATCTTCCGTCTTAATTCCGTTACTCACACATCTCCGTTTCCCCCATCTAGGGTAACCTCGGTGTTTCCATCCTCCAACACTTCAACTCTTCACGGGATTCCAAAGGAAGCTTTGCAAAACCGTGAGTATACTCGAACACCCTTTTTCTCTTTTTACACTTTGGGTGCAATATGTTTAATCTATTAAATTATACAAACACACTTAGACTTTATGCAAACACAAACAATCCAATACATGAATACTAAATGTTATACTTGATTCGTTTATCTGGATGATTTTTTTGCGCAGTACACTTGTCATTAACTTCGTACGAGCCTCCATTTAACATGTATAGCGCTACAGGAGTACCGTACCGCCCGTAGATTTGTGGTAATGTTAATTTTAAAACTTGTGGTAATCAGAGGGTTGACTTGAATATTTACATGCCAGTTTATACGTTAATCTTGATAACTAAGTTTGTCATGTGAATTCGTTTAAATCATTTTATACTTATGATATGTACCAAACTTGTATACTCGCCAATACTTTTGTATTGAACCATGTATTTTTAAACATATTTGAATGTTGATGATGTTGATCTTCATGAAATCTAGTAGGGACGACTTTAGAAACACATATCGAAATACTAGATTATGTTGTTATATTATTGTTGTACTTTGAATTTTTAATGTTGTACTTTGATTTCTTTTGATGTACTTGACAATTATTATCTATGAATGAAATCGGTTTTGAATTGAATATTGTCACAATAGTGTTATGAAGTCTCGAGCAATCCTGTTCGTCTCACTCCGATGTTTCCATCATGTGTTGAGATGTGACATAATGGTTAAGTTTTTATCATGTAAGTCTTTCTTCAACATTTTCAATATCATGACACCAAAAACATTATTTAATTTATTTAATATATATAATATAATTAGAATTAGAAAGTGGACATGAATAGTAGTTTGATTTTTATAATAATATATAGTTTTTTTTCATATTTTTATCATTTCAATATTATAATAAATTATTATTTTCATATTATAAATTAGTAACAAGTTGTTTCTTAATGGTGTTGTATCCGATGCATTGGGAGTTTTTTTTTTTAAATGTTAATTTTTCACTTCTAACCCACATAATTTTACTTTTTGCATTTTAACCCCTTTGATATTTTAACTTTTAACCCAAAGTTTTTTTTTTATCTTTTGCAATTTAACTCCACCACTTTTTTTATTTTTAACTTTGGTCCCCCAAACTTTTCATCTTTCGTAAGTTTTTTCGTTCTAAATTTTATGAGTTAACTCACAACCACGTGTGTGTGGGGTTCAACGTTTTTCGTCTATTTTTTCCTTTTTGACAGGCCCGTCGCAAAATGTCTATCTTTCTCCGTTTGACAGATTCGTCGCAACGTGCAGGTCCTAGATCAATTTATTTATTCTTTTCTACGTTTTATGTTTCGCTCTAATTTCATCGCATTAACACGCCGAAATGGGCGTGCGTGGTTCAACGATTTTACGTCTGTTTTTCGTCCTATGTTATTTTGTCCTTTTTATTTATTTTAGTTTTACGAGTTTCTCCGATGTTGGTGGTCGCTGGCAGTGATATGACATTGGTGCTACTTGGCACGGTTTTACAAACGTTTTTAATCTATTAAGTTTTTTACTAATAATATTTTCGAGTTTACCGCTATATATCCTTAATTTAAAAAACTAAATTTTATGTGCATGTTTTTATGTATATCTCGGTATAAATTTGATTTGTTCTACGTTCCGACGTAAACTTTTTCTGGAAACGAGTCAGGTCAGATATAATATGTTTTCGTTAAAAAACCATTTTTAAGTGCATGTTTTATATACGTTTTGATATAAATTCGAGTTGGTCTACGTTTCAACGTAACTTTTTTTGGAAAACGGGTCAAGTCAAATATAATATGTTTTCATCTTTTAATGTATGTTTCGTAAATTTTGTTTCCGAGTGGAGTCAAATTGTGTTTTTTCCCCTTTTTTCAAAAGATACAATTAATCGCTTTTGGTTACACGTGTCACTTTTTCCTTTATGCCCATTGATGTTTTCTATGTATGAGTTGGATCTCATATAATACGTTATGATTGTACGATATAAACTCAATTTACTTTACGTTTTGATCCAATCGCAATGCTTATATAGGCCACATTGAGTTCAGTCAGATACTTCAAAACGTGCTTCTTCATATGGTTAATGCATCATATTACTTTTGGACTAATCCATTCAATATTTGCAATGTATCCGTGCCGCAAGCACGCAGGTCTTATTGCTAGTTATATTTACTTTTAACGTTAAACACATATCTTTAACTTTAATTTTTAATGATTTTCCTTATTAAATATTATCGATGTTGTCTGAATAACCTCGGTATCGATACCGTATAACATTGGTATATTTTTATTAACGTTTTATAAAATTTTGAATATATCATCATCATATGCTTATGGTTATGTACGATTCAATTCTATTCCAACGGGTCATATTGTAACACCCCGTGTTTTCGAGTGTCAAAGTCAAAGTCAAGTCCAAGTCAACTTTGACTTCTTTGACTATAATTAGTCTATTTTATGTTTTATTTGTATTATGTGGAGTAAGTGTTGTAGACAAGAATGAAACGAAGTAATCGAACGTTTATTGACGCAAACCGACTTACGACTGTGAATAGTAGGAAGTAACAATGCGATAAAGTTAATCAATCAATAATCAAGCTAATCGAATCATCAATCGAACTCGAAACTCGAACTATGCGAATTTGGTGTTATATTACTTGTGTGTGTGCCTTATGTGTTACCTGTGCGTGTTTACTTTATGTTTTGTGTGGTGATCAGTCGAATCAATCGAAACTCGAAACTCAATCGAATGCAATCGAAATCGAATTATGACGAATGGTAACGTAAGGGTAGTGTGAAATATAGATGATTGTATGTTAGATATAGTGATTGGGATTAAAAGTAATTTGAATGGGGAACTCTATCGTACTCGTATCGCCTCCAATCGAAATCGAAATATCAGAAATCGTCACACCGAACACTCGAAACAGGCTGTGGATCGATCAGGCTGCCAGCCGATCGAACAGCCCAGCCGATCGGACAGACTGTCCGATCGAGCAGGCTGTCCGATCGGAGTGCCTGGCCGATCGGCCAGCCCTTTCCTCTTTTGGAGCCTATAAATAGGGCTGTCATTGTCATTCTTTCCACTTTTGGAAACTCTCTAACCGACCAGTTCGTGCTCCTCACCTTTTCTCAGATTTCTTCCGATTCCGGTAAGTTTTCATCCTAAATCTTGTACTTTCTTGATCAATACACACTCCTACACCTTTCTATCTTTCAAATCTTGATTTCTAACCGTGAAATCATCAAGATCTAAGCATTTTAGGATGATGTCATCATGGTGTTCTTCAAGAACATCATGCTTTGGCCTCATTCTACTATGAATAGCTTGGATCTAACCGATTTCCACATAAATAAGCTAAGATCTATCACAGATCTAAACATTTACATGATGTAAAGGATTGAGAGGAGGATTCCAACTTTCTTTAAACTCTTTTACACTCAATGCCTTCAAATCGGTAGAATTATACTGATCTTATCAATTTATCGACGATTTCCTCATTATTTTCAATAACAAACGAGGAGAATTATACCAAATCAGGAGTGAAATCCATATTTTGATGAATAATCTCCTCAATTTTTCAAAAACAAGGAAGAAGTTGCTGAACCAGGGGTGAAACCCGAACCTTGGCAACTTATTCCAACTTTTACTCATCTCACCAAAGCCTCGACGGATTCCAACGACCTGAACTCACGAGTATGACATAGGGTGTCGCACCCCAACCAATGGCGGAAACATCGGGATGAGACAAAGTGTGAAGATTGCTCGAGACATCATAACGCTAATAATTGTGACAAGTATTTAAATAATCATTTCATTTCATTTCTAAAGAATCAAGTACAAGGTTTTGAAACAAAGTACAACAACATGACTAATAAAATGATACAATACAAATACAATTCTTTCTAAGTGGGTATCTAAGCATCCTACTAGATTCCATGCATCGTCAACATCCACCTGTAACGTGTTAAAATAAAGTTCAATGCAAAAGCAAAGGCGAGTATACAAGTTTGATACGTACATAGCAAAAGATAAGTTTTGAACAATTCCTCACAGCAAGCATGTGATTCAAGATAAGCCTTTAAATATGGTATGTGTCTAACATATCAAACCAAGGAAACGCAATATGCTCATGACATAACCGAGATAAAGGGGCGGGTCGTTAATCCTATAGCGCTACATACGTCACGGTTTGGCTCGTACGAAGTTAATGATAAATTCAACACATAAGATAAATCCAAGTTTAAAGCATCAAGCCATCACGTATACAAGCATGTTATAGGAATGTTCATGTGTTTAAGCAAAATGTTCACGTGTAAGTTGATAGATAAATATGTTACACCCCAAAAGTGGTAAAAGTAAAAAGGGGGAAATACGAGTATACTCACAAAGTTTGCATGTGCTTTCCGATTATCCAATTGTTGACGAGTAGAGATTTAGAGTCCGAATGTATAAGGGTTAAAGTTCAAGTATGTTTAGAGTCGAGATTCGGTGTTTAAAACAACATAAAAATAAGGTATGAGAATAACATGGAAAATAATCATTTAGTACATATGATGCTTGTTCTTGACACTAGGAAACTCGAAGGAGTTTAGATGTTTTCATGGAACAAGGTTCCATTAGAATCGTGACAAGTTATCATAGTCTATGATAATGTAATCTAGTACCCCGACATATGAACACTAGTTCATCATCAAAGATTCGATTATTCGAATAATATATTTAGGTTATATAATATATGTCCAATAGTTCAAGCATGAGGTAGAAGATTAAAATCTTCATTTTGGTACCTCTAAATGTCATAGAAATCATGTAGGAGGTAGGAAGATCAAGTCTTCCATTTAGGCACCTCTATGTGTTCACCACTACACTTGATGTAAAAAAAACAACCAAGGAGGGTCATGAACATACAATAAAGAATAAGAAATATACACACTAACTAAGAGAAATCATCAAATCATGTGAGGATTGTATGTTTGGACAACCCAAGTTGTTCCATAATCACTCATGTATCAAAGACAAAGTTTGACATGACTTGTGGGTTAAAAACCCTAAACAAAACACCAAGTTTATGAGGTTAAATCCTCTGATTTTTAAGTGTCTCAACCTTGTTTTTAAGCCTAACCAACCACTAAAGTGTTGTAAGCATTAGGACATAGGTTTGAGATGAGATAGACTCAAGTTTGGTAAGAAATAACAAGGATTTCATGAAAACAAAAACAATCAGTGGACTTTGGAGCCTTTTTGCCGGAGTTCCAGGGACTTATTTACTGTGAAAAACCCATGGAAACGTAGATAAGGTCAATACAAAGTAGTAGGAAAAAGAATCGAGTGAATCGGATAAGAATTGAGTGAGTTATGCTCATTTTCGTGAAGGGGTGTCAATCTACTCGAACCCTTGCTTTCAGCTACGGTTTGGAGGATGTTTTGAGAGTTTTTAGTGTTGCAAAAGTGGTAGGGAGGCTGGTTATAAGTGGTATTTATAGGGGGAAGGATTAGGGTTTCAATGGGTTGGGCTTTGAAAGTGTTTAGAAGGGGTTAAACCTTGAAACTAGCCCACAAAACCCAACTATATGGGGCTGAATTTTGCTGAATTGGGCTGCCATATTTCTTTATTTTTTTTATATTTAAAACATTATAATGAGTAATTTTGTTAATTAAGTTGTGTAATAATATGCAACAATGTTTCCCCTAACTTGTAACAAGGTAAAATATGGAATAAAACATGATTTAACTAGGTAAAAAGTGTAATGTACAAGTATGTAACATGTTTGTAAGTGACAAGTATTTGTCACATATTAGATGATTAACCGTTGTATAAGCATATTATTAGGGGTTTTTAAGTATCAACAGTTTAAGGACAAGCATGGACATGCATCGTGAATAAGTATCGTATAAGTATGAATTACAAATAAGGATTCGATGTACAATGAATTCGAACGTATGAACATGTATGAATATGTAGATGGTGAATTTAAAGAAATACGAATTTTATTTATGATCCAAGTCTCGGATTTTACAACGGAAAGACGACTACAATAATACAAGATTTCCAAAAATAGCATTACAAGGCGAGCTTTCTAATTATGGAAAGTATGAAAAAGCAGGGCGTTACATAGGGAATACGTGTAAATGCCCAAGAATCGAGGCAGCAACGCGAGCCTGAAAGTTAAAATGTGACGACAAGTCTATTGTGAATAGTCGAACCGGTTTGGATAGTCAATGTCTAGTAGCCGCAGACAGTCTATCTCTCGATTTTCATGTGTTTTCGATTCTGAGCCCGCAGTTGCGAATCTGATGACTCGTTGTTTTTATGTGTTATATGTGTTTAACTGTTTATGTGTTTAAAATTTTGAGGTTATTCGATTTTTGCAACCACTTCGACCGACACACACGATTCGCATTTGCTATTCTATCTCAATACGCTAACAAGTCGCTGCAATTCTAGACGATATCCTGCTACGATATACAATTATACTACACTACTCCATATGCCATGTGCGAACGCTATATTCGAATAACTCATAAGACTTAGATGCAATCAGGATACAGTATGTGCTACTGTGTGCGGGTAGGAGGATTACGTGATATTAACTGCATCTGTGATTAAATGTGTATGTGCTTCTGTGCTTAGGTGTCTCTGTGCTCTACGTGCCTACGTGATTATGTGCTTCTGTGATTATGTGGATCTGTGGTTAAGTGCTCATGTGTTATGTGATACATGTTTCGACGTATTCCTGAGCTTTAGTAAGTAGTAGACGTGTGAGGTGAGATTCGATTGTTGTGTCTGAGACCTACGACGATGTCTGTTGCAGATCATGTCGTCATTTGGACACCGAACCCCACTTACTCGCCAAGAGAAGAGAGACAAGCGTCTCGCTGCTATCATCGCCAAGCAAGTGGCAAAGGCTGTGAGCGAGGTGTATGAAAACGTCAGCAAATCATCTAAGGAGTCGCGAATCGATGCTCCTAAAGATGCCAACAAGACGGGTTTCAGCTTCAAACAGTTTAAAGCATGCGGACCCAAAGAATTCACCGGAGAAGATGGCCCTACCGCCATGTTTCAATGGTTCGATTCAGTTGAAGTCACTCTGCGCCAAAGCGGCTGTCCTGAAAATCTCCGCACTCTCAATGCTACAAATGTCTTCCAATCCCGAGCACTAGACTGGTGGACGGCTGAACGAAACAAGTGCGAAAATGATGCAGCTTATGAGCTGACTTGGGAGGAGTTGAAGGCCATCATGATGGACGAATTCTGCCCTCCCCATGAATGCCAAAAGCTGGAGGACGAGTTTTGGAACATCAAGCAGAAGGATGGAGACAACGCTGCTTTAACTGCTCGCTTCAAGCAGCTTAGCATTATATGTCCCGATCAAGTCAAGACGCAAGACATGGCCATCAAGAAGTATATTCGAGCTCTACCTGACTGTGTTGCCGATTTTGTTCACGCCGCCAAGACATCATCGATCGAAGAGACCTACCTGCTTGCCGCTGAGATCAATGACAAGCGGGTAAAGTCTGGTTTCTGGGATAAGCATGCCAAGTCTCTGCATCAAGCCACCACCACATCGGCCGTCAACACCACCACTGCTCAACCCTCCAAGTCGTCAAGAAGAAAGAAGAAGCACAACAACAACAGCTCCAGCAACAAAAACTGTGTCGTGACAACGACTGTTGCTCCTCTGCAAGCCGTACAGGCTCAGCAGCAGCCTCACCACCGACAAGCTCTAGTGATCAATGCGCCACCAGCCAAGTGCGCTTACACAGGTCCCCACCCGCTCTGCCCGACATGCTCATACCATCATCCAGTGGGAATCGCCTGTCGTTTCTGCGCCCACTGCAACCTCTACGGTCATTTCACTGCGAATTGTCGTTATGGTCCCCGTCAAGCCCCAGTTCAAGCCGCCGCTCATCAAGCTCTACTCCCAGCCCCTCAAGGCCAACCTGCAGCTCAAGCACCCGCGGTCAATGCTCGAGTCTGCTTTGCATGTGGTGACCCTAACCATTTCGCAAACATGTGCCCGAACCGGGTTGTGAAACAAGAACCCGAACAGCAACAGCAGCAGCAGCAACCTCAGCAGCAACAACAAGCAGCCCGTGCCAGAACCTTTAACATCAACGCCCGTCAAGCCCAGGCTGACAACAACGTGGTTAATGGTACGTTCCTTGTGAATGGTATTTATGCATCATGTTTGTTTGATACTGGAGCCGATAACTGCTTTGTGTCGTTTGAATTCGAGAAGCTCCTTAGTCGTAAGCGTTCTTATCTCCCCTCGTCATTCGAAGTTGAAGTTGCTACTGGAAGGACCGTCGCCGTTAACTCTGTTCTTCGTGATTGTACCCTTGAGCTCAACAATCATATCTTCCCTATCGACCTCATTCCGATGCAACTCGGAAGTTTTGACGTCATAGTAGGCATGGACTTTCTTCGCGAAAACCATGCTGAAGTTGTGTGCTTTGAAAAGATGATTCGATTCTCGCTCGCGAATGGTGATTTATTATGTGTGTACGGTGAAACAGCTTCGAAAGGTCTCAAGCTCATGTCATGCGTCCAAGCTAGCAAGTATCTCCGCAAGGAATACAACGCTTTCTTGGCCAACATTGTAGTAGCGGAGAAGGAAAAGAAAAAGAAGGCCGAAGTCAAAGACGTTCCAGTGGTCCGTGAATTTCCTCAGGTGTTCCCTGAAGATCTTCCTGGACTTCCGCCAAGTTGTGATATCGACTTTCGTATCAACCTTATTCCCGGAGCTAACCCTGTTGCCAAAGCCCCTTATCGACTCGCTCCATCCGAAATGAGGGAACTCTCAAACCAACTCTAGGAGTTACTTGAAAAAGGCTTTATTCGCCCGAGCACCTCTCCTTGGGGCGCACCAGTCCTTTTCGTCAAAAAGAAGGATGGGTCGTTTAGGATGTGCATCGATTATCGGGAGTTGAATAAACTGACCATCAAGAACCGATACCCTCTGCCTCGAATCGATGACTTATTTGATCAGTTGCAAGGTGCTAAGTGTTTCTCGAAGATCGATCTACGTTCAGGCTATCATCAATTGCGCATTCAATAGGAAGACATCCCCAAAACCGCTTTTCGAACTCGATACGGCCACTACAAATTCGTTGTTATGCCTTTTGGTTTAACCAACGCACCCGCGGTTTTCATGGATCTGATGAATCGCGTGTGTAAGCCATTTCTAGACCGTTTCGTCATCGTGTTCATCGATGATGTCTTGATCTATTCCAAGTCGAAAGCCGAACACGCGCAACATCTACGTTTGGTTCTCGAGTTACTCCAGGGGAACCAACTCTACGCCAAGTTCTCCAAGTGCGAATTCTGGTTGGAAGAGGTTCAGTATCTGGCTCACATCGTTAATAGTCAAGGTATTCATGTCGATCCCGCGAAGATTGAAGCAGTCAAGAGCTGGAGTACGCCAAAGAACCCGTCTGAAGTCCGATCTTTTCTTGGATTAGCGGGCTTTTACCGACGATTTATCGAAGGATTCTTTAAGATCGTTGTGCCGCTTACCGCACTTGCTCATAAAGACAGATCTTTTGTTTGGGGAACTGAACAAGAATCTGCTTTTCAAACCCTTAAGCGCAAGCTTTGCAATGCTCTTGTTCTCACATTGCCAGACGGAAACAACGATTTCATTGTCTACTGTGATGCTTCCAACCTTGGTCTTGGCTGTGTTCTTATGCCACGGGACAAGGTTATAGCGTACGCATCTCGTCAGCTCAAAATCCACGAGAAGAACTATACAACCCACGATCTCGAGCTAGGCGCAGTTGTTTATGCATTGAAGATTTGGCGACACTACCTGTATGGTACCAAGTGTACGATCTTCACCGATCACAGGAGTTTACAACACATCTTTAATCAGAAAGAACTTAACATGCGTCAACACCGGTGGGTAGAACTTCTTAGCGATTACGACTGTGAGATTCGTTATCACCCAGGCAAGGCGAATGTTGTTGCCGACGCACTCAGCAGACGGAGTTATTTGCTCAGTATTTGCGATACCCAAGCCTAGCACAATCTCGAAGCTCTCATTCGCGAAGCCCAGCATGCCTGTTTTAATGAACGCACCATGAAGAAGGAGAGAATCTATCATGATGGAGCTCAGCTCGTAAGCAAAGCAGATGGGATTTTCTATTATCTGGACCAAATTTGGATCCCTAAGCGGACCGATTTGTGAAAGATTATAATGAACGAAGCCCACAAATCCCGATACTCCATTCATCCCGGTGCCGATAATATGTACCAGGATCTTCGTTACAAGTACTAGTGGTCGGGTATGAAACGGGATATCGCTCTCTATGTTGGAAGTTGCCTGACTTGTGCGAGAGTTAAGGCTGAACATCAACGACCTTCTGGCTTACTCGAACAACCTCCAATCCCTATATGGAAGTGGGAGAGTATAGCTATGGATTTCATAACCAAACTTCCGCCCACGCTATCAGGTCACGACAGCATTTGGGTTATAGTTGATCGTCTGACCAAATCAGCCCACTTTTTGCCAATACGGGAAGACTACAAGGTAGAAAGACTAGCCCGAATCTACACCGACGAGATCATTTGTAATCATGGTACGCCTCGTGACATCATTTCAGACCGTGATGCTTGGTTTACTTCGCGATTGTGGGAAACGTTTCAAGCGGCCCTTGGTACGTCGCTTAACCTGAGTACTGCATTCCATCCCCAAACTGACGGACAGACTGAAAGAACGATCCGTACTCTTGAAGACATGCTCCGCGCGTGTGTTATAGACTTCGGTGATAGTTGGAACAAATACCTACCGTTAGTCGAATTCTCGTACAACAACAGCTATCATGCCAGCATACAAATGGCACCATTCGAGGCTTTATATGGAAGAAGATGTCGTTTGCCTATTGTGTGGCACGAGATCGGTCACTCACAATTAACCGGTCCCGAGCTTCTACAAGAAACGACTGACAAAATTCTCCAGATTCGCGACAACTTGTCGAAAGCCAGGGATAGACAGAAAAGTTACGCCGATAGAAGACGCAAGCCCCTTGAATTTGACGTTGGCGACTACGAACTCCTAAAGGTATCACCTTGGAAGGGTGTGGTCAGATTCGGCAAGAAAGGGAAACTAGTGCCTCGATATGTTGGACCTTTTAAGATTCTGGAGAGGATCAGAAAAGTCGCCTACAGACTCGAACTACCGGAGGAACTTAGTAACGTCCACCCGACTTTCCATGTGTCGAACCTCCGAAAATGCCTAGTTGATCATGATCTGTTTGTACCTCTCGACGATCTTCAGGTCAACGAAACGCTACACTTCGTGGAAAAGCCTGTCGAAATCATGGATCGCCAGACCAAGCAACTCAGGCGCTCACGCATCCCTATCGTGAAAGTCCGATGGGAAGGCAAACGAGGCGCAGAGTTCACTTGGGAACTCGAAAGCGACATGAAGGCCAAGTACCCGCAGTTGTTCAAATAAAGATCTGAAGCGAGAAATTGGTAATGTCATTCACGATGTTGTGCAGCTTTGAGCCTAATTTCGGGACGAAATTCCCTAAACAAGGGGAGGCTGTAACACCCCGTGTTTTCGAGTGTCAAAGTCAAAGTCAAGTCCAAGTCAACTTTGACTTCTTTGACAATAATTAGTCTATTTTATGTTTTATTTGTATTATGTGGAGTAAGTGTTGTAGTCAAGAATGAAACGAAGTAATCGAACGTTTATTGACGCAAACCGACTTACGACTGTGAATAGTAGGAAGTAACAATGCGATAAAGTTAATCAAGCTAATCGAATCATCAATCGAACTCGAAACTCGAACTATGCGAATTTGGTGTTATATTACTTGTGTGTGTGCCTTATGTGTTACCTGTGCGTGTTTACTTTATGTTTTGTGTGGTGATCAGTCGAATCAATCGAAACTCGAAACTCAATCGAATGCAATCGAAATCGAATTATGACGAATGGTAACGTAAGGGTAGTGTGAAATATAGATGATTGTATGTTAGATATAGTGATTGGGATTAAAAGTAATTTGAATAGGGAACTCTATCGTACTCGTATCGCCTCCAATCGAAATCGAAATATCAGAAATCGTCACACCGAACACTCGAAACAGGCTGTGGATCGATCAGGCTGCCAGCCGATCGAACAGCCCAGCCGATCGGACAGACTGTCCGATCGAGCAGGCTGTCCGATCGGAGTGCCTGGCCGATCGGCCAGCCCTTTCCTCTTTTGGAACCTATAAATAGGGTTGTCATTGTCATTTTTTCCACTTTTGGAAACTCTCTGACCGACCAGTTCGTGCTCCTCACCTTTTCTCAGATTTCTTCCGATTCCGGTAAGTTTTCATCCTAAATCTTGTACTTTCTTGATCAATACACACTCCTACACCTTTCTATCTTTCAAATCTTGATTTCTAACCGTGAAATCATCAAGATCTAAGCATTTTAGGATGATGTCATCATGGTGTTCTTCAAGAACATCATGCTTTGGCCTCATTCTACTATGAATAGCTTGGATCTAACCGATTTCCACATAAATAAGCTAAGATCTGTCACAGATCTAAACATTTACATGATGTAAAGGATTGAGAGGAGGATTCCAACTTTCTTTCAACTCTTTTACACTCAATGCCTTCAAATTTGTAGAAGCGAAGCTTGAGCCAACTCACCAATCATCTAATGGTGGTGTGGTTCAAGATTCGGATTCTATCTACGAGGATCACCGACTTCGGGTTAAACGTTAAACTACCGTTCCGAACCGTTCACCGGCCGGACTTGGGTGATTCCTGTCCGAGCAGGGGAAGCAAGTAAGAACAAAAGCTCCATGGTTCAACTCGTTGTCAAACTACCTCAATATAACGTCAAATAAACAGAACAGCCAAGTGTTAGACGAATAGGCCGACCAGGTCAGGATGCTGGCCAAATGGTTAGACTGTCCGATCGGACAGCCCAACCGATCGGACATGCCAGCCAATCGACCAGGTCAGCCTATCGGACATGCCAGCCGATCGACCAGGTCAGCCGATCGGCTGGCATATGGCCCCACAATTTGACAATTTCAGAAGTGTGGTATTGAACGAAGTAATGTCCGATCAAACGAGTCGTTTGATAACATTACTCATCGGATCATGAGATACTATGCTTCAACCCTTAATCGATTTACAACTCGTAGTAGTGCGGAGTGCCACCCGACCGAACATGCTGTTTTATCGACCAGGTGACATCCAGCTGAGGACTCACTATCGAAGTGTCTAACCGATCGGTTAAGCCGGTCGATCGAACAGACCGTTCGATCGATCGACCTGAAAGGTAAGAACACTTTAGTGTTCTCAAATACTACAACGAAAACTTCAAAAGGTCAAACCATCATACACAAACACATCCTACTCAAAGGAAGAAACAATCCACTCGAACAGTCCAACCGATCGAGCCTACCGGCCGATCGGATAGGCTGTCCGAACGGACTGTCCAGCCGAACGCACAACCCGTCTGATCGAACCTACTGTTCGATCGACCAGGCTGTTCGACCCACTTACACTTGTCTCCATTTTACGTGTCTTCATCGTTATGCTATCAAACTGTTCAGGCTAACCCTACTCTCAAGCGCTCCCTTCAATCCATCAATCAATCGTTGTGAGTATACTCGATCCCTTTTTGCTTTTAGCACTTTTGGGTGTTACATACATTACTTATCAAAATCACAATCGAACACACTACTCAATTATTTGAACGCTAACCGATATGCATGTATTACGTGACTAAATGAATACTTATTGATTGTGTTTACACGTGGAATGTTGTCTACCTGCCTTAACGACGTAGTACTATAGTTTGGACTCAGCACCCGTTCACACGGGGGTTGTTAAGGACAATTACTTGCATGGATTACTGTGGTAATCATGTATTGCGAACTGTCTCGGACAGTCAACCCGCAGTCATTGGTATCAATAGATCCATGTCGATAATTAACATGCTTCGTTTTCCTCTGTGTACGTGCTGGTTATGCGTAAACTATTCGAACTCTATATGTTATTATCAAACTTGTATGCTCACCTTTACATTATATGTATTGACTTTATTTTAACGTATGTGACAGGTGTTTAAGATGTTTGCTTGCTATGAAAGCGAGGCTAGAATAAAGCTCTAGAGGCCCCAACAAATAGTTGTCTGTCAGGAACAAGCGTCTAGAGCATAGTTGTCTGTAGATCTTGTCCGATCGGGTCTTTAGGAGTATTTGAACAATATTTCTGTTATTTGTTAAATCTGAGTTGTCGGAACAGAATTACTTGACTAGTTATTATCTGTAATAATTGATTATATTATTTGGGATACGGTATGGGACGTATCATTTAACTAGATAATATTAATAGTTGTTGTGGAAACTTCTGGACAATCTGTTTCGCTCAGTGTCATGCCCCGATGATTCCGCTATCGGTTGGGGTGTGATACATATATTGTCAATGGTTTTTATCATCACCAACCAAATATATATCGACCAAACAACATCAGTACCGGCACCATATTCGTTTTTTATAGTTTTCTCGACGTGGCGACGTAAAATTCGTTGAACATAGAGTTAGATTCACAACAAACTATTTTTTTTGGTATTGTAAGCTGTATTGAGTGTTTATATAATACCGGTACCATAACGAACCGATACCAACCGAACACCATTGGTACCAGTACGTGTATTTGTTTTTTTGGTGTTCAGTCGATGTAAAATATATGTCAATTGTTATGCCGAGTTCCAGTATCGAACTGACCCTGTAGTGAACAGTATCGATAATGACCAAAGGCTGCAATGAAGCACGGAAATCCAACTATACATATGAATAGAAAGAGGTAATGAATAGTAGATTCCCCTTGAATTTTTCTGCCACGTGTATCGAGGCTAAATCGTTGAAATGTACACCAACTTTAATTTATATCGAGATGTACATAAAGGTCAAAATGTAGACCAATTTAAGCACCAACACATATTATATTGACATAACTCATGAAACGTAAGGTAACTAGAATTTATACCGTCTAATGAAAATGTATTACATTTGACCCGATTCGTTTCCGAACAAAACTTACGTTAAAAGATACACCAACTTAATACGTCCATAAAAATGAGCACAAATACATATTATATTTGACATGATTCTTATTAAAAAAAAGCGTCGAAACGTAAACAAATTTGAATTTATACCAACACGTATATAAAAATAAGCATGTAAAACTCAAGACGGTCAAAATGACATTTTACAAAGTTTTTAGAAAATAAAGGAATTGTAAATATAAATGCCGAAATAAATACAAAAGTCATGAAAATTGCAAGAATCTTAATTTAGATTTTTTCATATAAAATATTAACAGAAAACCAAAATAATAGAACCGTAACTGACAAAACCGAACCGAAATAAAAACCAACGGTTCGGTTTTTGGATTTTTAATAACAAAAATTTCGGTTCGGTTTTCTGATAACCATTTTCAATAACCGAAAAAACCCAAACCGAAACAAAAAAAACATATGTTTTTATGTAGTTTAAGTTGCTTAAGTGTTTAACCCATGCTATTAGAAATTATTAATTTTATTCTTGAATATTTATTTATAATAAAACATTAACATGTTTATTTATAATTGAGATGATTTATTTATTGCCTACAAGAAATAACAAAATTTAATATAAAAATTAAATAATATCAAAGTATTATATAAGAAAAATATCTTAATAAAAACTTTGAATAAACATAAAAACAGATTAGAAGGTTAGGTTTATATAAACATTACTAGGTTATCACCCGTGGTACCCACGGGTTGATTTATTTTTAGGATATTATTAATTATTTATTATTATTTGTCGGGATGGTTAAATAAAATTGAAGAGGATATACATACATTGATTCAATTACATCACAAGTTACCAAATATCTACTATATTAAAAAAACTGTAATTAAAATTACATCACAAGTTACCAAATATCTCCTTGTAAACCACATTTGATGTCTGCTTCGAAGGTTTACCATCAGCATCATACGCTAAAATTTTGACACCTTCTCTCGTCTTCACTCTCGATAAAGCAACGTACAACTGGCCATGACTAAAAACTGGATCCTTTAAATATAGCCCAACTCTTGATAAAGACTGCCCTTGACTTTTGTTAATTGTCATAGCAAAACATACTGATAACGGAAATTGCCTTCTTTGAAACTGAAATGGTATCTTCTTGGCAGAAGGAATCATTGAAATCCTTGGAATATAAACTCTAGTGCCAATATTCCCACCTGATATTACTTCAGCTTCAATAACTCGTTTACCGAGAAAGGTTATTTGAAGTCTAGTTCCATTACATAGACCACTTTGTTGATCAATGTTTCGAAGAAGCATTACAGGAACACCAACTTTAGAACCAACCTATGATTAGGTAAACCGGCTATTTTGAGAGCATTCAAATTATCAGCAGAATACAAATCTTGTTGGAAAGAATCAAGTACTTGCTCAGTTTGATAGATACTGTCAGAGCTCAAATACTCTTTTTCTTCACCCGGAAATAACGAAAGTAAACGATCATTAATTTCATGAACAACTTCATTTTTTGGTGCTAAAATAGCTCTCTCAGAAAAGAATCCAGATTTTTTGTAATTTTCTAAAATTGAAAGATAAACAAAGTCGATTAAACTTTGTATTGGATCATCCGAATTGGTGATTGCTAAGTCATCCGGTATCTCTATAAGTGCTTCACCATCGTTTTCTGAACCAACGTTTCCTTCACCAATATCAAGTAGCCATCTTGCAAATTTCTCAATAGACTCAACGTTAGATGTTTGAGCTCCAACTGTCAACCTCATGTTTTTTGTTAATTTTAAAACCTTGCATTCTGACCATATATATGAAGAACTCAAAGAAGCATTGACAATTTGTTGTCTGGTACCATTAGGAATGACCGGGAGGATCTGCCTAAAGTCCCCACCAAAAACAATAACTTTACCCCCAAATGGTAGTTCAGACTGGTGACCCATAGAAGACGATAAAACGTCTTTCATTGTTCGATCTAGTGCCTCAAAAGCATGCTTGTGGACCATAGGGGCTTCGTCCCATATAATCAACTTTGCCTCTTTTAGTAGGTCAGCAACATCATCGTTTGGCTTAATATGGCACATGGAGTCTTCTGTCAAGTTAATGGGGATTTTAAACCTAGAATGTGTCGTCCTTCCTTTAGATAGTAATAACGAAGCAATACCACTCGAAGCAACATTCAACACAATCTGCCCTTTAGATCTAATTGCAGAAGCCAATGTCTTCCACAAAAAAGTCTTCCCAGTTCCACCATAACCATATACAAAAAACAACCCTCCAGTTTGGCTATCGATTGCATGCATAATTTCATTAAAAACGTTCGACTGCTCTTCAGTTAGACATTCTTTCATTCGACAAAACTCAGTTTGCAACTCATTTGTGTCTTGGGATAATTCATCATTGATTAGACGGTTGGTAATTTGACGTAAAGAGTGATGATCAGGATAAGGCATTGTAGTAAACTTACTTAAAGATGAACCATTGGAAATTAAATAATTCTCAATTTCAAACAAAATCTGATTCTTCAGTTGATCTTCAGGAAGCGTTAAATCTACAAAAAGTACAAAAAAAATTGGGAAAAATTATAAAAAATTATATATAATAATGTAAAACATATAGGTGACAAAATAAAATAACTCATTTACCAGGGATACGTGTCTCTTTTCGACGTCTGTACAAAATATCGTCTCCTAATAAATGCCACGTTTTATCCCTAACAAATTCAGGTCTTGTTAGAGTATTTGTTAACAGCATTGTGGCAAATAATGCTCTTAAATACCGACAATGACCATCAAAACTTGCTTCTTTAATTGCTTCAACATATTCGTTGTCATCATCTAGAAGACCCATTGCATAGCATGCGTCTTTAAAAGTGGGGAATAACTCTCCATTAACTGTTCGAATATCTTCGAATGATTTGGGACCCCTGACTTTGTTTAGGAGAATCCTTAAATAATAAGGTTCACCAGAAGCAATTGAAACGGAATGAATTCTACCAACAGTTTGATACCTTTTTCGTATTTGCCAGCGTCTATCTTTTACATTCCAAACATACTTTTGTGGGAACTCGACATAAGTCAATTTACATGCTTCCTCATCACGTTGATTTAATTCAAACCATTTCAAAAACATCGAAGAAGCAACAGATGGTTTGCTCAACACATCTTCAATATCATCATCTGCCCCATATACAACATTATGCTGACCAGGTAAATGAAAAGGAAGCCTCATTACAGCAGGATATCTATAATGCACTTCATTTGAGAAAATTCTCCAAGAAGCTTCACAAGCAGATATGTATCTACAATCGTAGTACTCTTTTATTTCGTCTTTTTGTTTCTGAATGCTGTAACCTTCTGCTTCGCAAAACACAACGGCAGTAGCCCGGTCAAGACCTATGTTAATGTACTTGAAAAGGTACTTTATGGAGCCTGCTTGGTTACACCATTCAACATTAATATGGGCTTGGTATCGTCTTAATAGACTTTTGTTATACGGTACAACACTTCGGTTGTCAAGTTGAACACCTTTCTTTATAACAGTATGGCCACAATCTCTTCTTCGATAAACCGGAAAACCACTTGAGTCAATAATAGTTTGAGCAGAAAACTTTTTGGGAAATCGTTTAGAACATCTTTTGTCAACCATGCAAGGACAGCTCAAGTTAGCATTCCCACAAGGACCATGAATCATATACTCCGACACAAGTGAGTATAACTGAGGATCTTCAGATTTGTCTGGAATTTCAGCTGAAATAAAAGGATCTATGTGATCTACGGTGGGAAGTTTATGATCGACTTTCATGAATAAACAAATGTGTGCATGAGGTAGGCCACGTTTTTGAAATTCAACGGTATAAACAACTGCATAAGTTGCAAAGTTTATGTGTTAGTAATTACACATATCAAATTTATGTGCACTTAATAAGATATTATAAAAAAAAAATAAAACATAAAATACACACCTGCGTTCATTTCACCAAAAAATTGATTATCCTTTAGATCTTTAATCATTGAATCCAACTTCATCTTGAACAATCAACATAGTATATCTGGCCTGTCTTCTGGTTTAATTGAAGTATCTTTAAGAAATCTTGAAATTTCAGGCCATTTAGGATTGCATGTAATGGTTATGAAAAACTCTGAGTATCCAAACCATTTACATAAAGCCATAGCATCAAGGTAGTTTTGTTGCATGAACCGAGCCCCTCCAGTAAAGGAAGAAGGCAGAATGACCTTTTGACCGGTGTTCGATAAATTTTCTTGACCTGTGTGCTTATACTTTTGTAAATTTTCAAATGTCTCAGATCGTAGATTCTTCTGCTTACCACGTATGAAATTTAACCTTTCGCTTTCAATCATAGTGTAAGCGTCAACCAAAAACTGTTGGAACAGTCTTCTTCCGTTTAAAACCAAAGAATAACCACTAATGTGATCCTGTATTCGATATGCAAAGAATTCCCGCATTGTACATTTTGGTCGTATTGTTTTCTTGGTTGTTACACCATCCCTATGAGGAATATCGATTCTATATCCATCATCACCAAACGGGAAAAAAATAGGATATTGAAGAGCAAGGTAGGATGGATGTAACTCACTAATACGTTTAAGCATACCAGATTGAGTTTCAACAACAATGTCACGACGATCAACAGAAGCATCTAAATCGTCGACAATCAAAGCAGCTACTTCAGTCGAGGATGGCAGATTATAAGTTCTTCCATCTTTGTCTCTGTTGTAAATAAGTCGGAGCTTAAGGTTTGCTTCAGGATTTTGTTGAAAATGGTTTCGTACCATTCTGTAAGATTTAACCAACTCATTATGGGAATCTAAAAAATCTTTAAGGTATTCAATTATTTCGACGTCCAACTCCTGTTCATGTGAAGTTACATGTTGCCTGTTATCAAATTCAAAATAAAAAAGTAACTATATTTAGATAAATGTAATAACCTAAAAAAAACGCAATATACAGAATTAACTTACCCCAATACACTTTGTCTGTTATATACCTCGTTCTCAGTATCGTATATGTATAGTTGAGAAAACTTAGCTTGCTTGCCATTAGCTGGTTTTGGACTACCTAAGCTATGAAAATTTTGACCACTAATTTGGTATATGAAAGGAGCATTTCCCTTGTTTATTTTGGAATCAACCTTTCCACCCATTGATGTAAAAGAGAACATACAATTATATCGTCGGATATTCTTTAAGAAGAACTTGCTTCTTTGATCGGACATGTGGAACAAATTTTGATACGACGGATTTGCCTCCTTTAAATGTGGTAGCTCAACTTTCCCATATCCACAACATAAACCATAACATAACTTGCCCAATGTCAATCGACCTTTTCCACCTTCGGAAGTCCATAACTTGGCATAACAAATATCACATATAACAACTTGATCACCATGATCTATGTACTCTGTATAAATTTAAAAATATATTAATAAAATTATCAAGTATTTGTAATTTACAGTGTCTATTAAATAATACAAAAAAATATACCACTTGAAATTCCTTTATAAGGATCTGGAACAAAAATTTCAGCATCGCTAGGATCACCCGATTCCAAACTTTGCATAACTACTGAGGATAATTCACGTGCCTTGTGCTTCAGTTTGCGCGTACCGGCTCATAACTTACTAAGTGATGTTCTGTTAGATGTTGAAGTCGAATTCGTATATGTCAAGATATTTGACTTAATCGAATATACACCAGGGGTACATAAGGATACATCGTTGTTTTGCAAATTATCATTACCTGAAAAATACATTAAAAAGGATATTAAAAATTATATCCTAATTACTAACTGGCGAAATTCAAAAAAAAAATTAAAAAATTATACTATAAAGTATTAGTGTTACGTGTACAAACTAATATAAAGTATTAAAAAGTCTCACATACATAAGTTTGTATGAAGTAAAGAAGGCATACCATTCAGACTTCCATGTAAAGGGATTGTCGTATTTATATTATGTGTAACATTAGATACTTGAGATACGTTTTCTTTCCCACGTATGCCGACAGCAACGTTTGTAGTATAAGTTTTTTTCTTTCCCTTCTTTTGGTCAATTATTGTCACACCCCCAAAATCCACCTGCGGATAACACCCGCTTTGAGGGCGTGACTGACCAGGATCCAGCCACCAATTATACTGAGCATTGAATTAATAGTAGAAATATTTAATATCCAAAGTAGTTAGCAACATCGTAGTTTAAGTTCGATAATTAGGTTAACAAAACAGCGGAAGCATAAACCAAAGTAGTTTTAAAGATAGTTCTTAGTTCAAAATAATTAACCAAACACACGGGTTTGACGAACACTACACATCCCCCAAGCAGCAGCTCCTGAGTCACTGGTTACCTGCAAAGCATGCAGTAAGGGGTCAACAATAATGCTGAGTGAGTTCACTAGTTGTCCAGTTTTAGTTTACCAAAAACTTAAGTTGTTTAGATAAAGCATTTATAATCACGTTGTGGGGAGCTACCCCATCTGTAAGCTCACTAAACTGTAGATACCGAAACTGTTGACGGAATATAAATTCGTGCCCCGAGTCAATGTCTATCGTCATTGACCATGTTGCAAGGTCTACTAGTTCACGCCCGATCTCCCCCGGTCACGGTGTGAGGTTGTCAAACCTAATAGCGCTATCAACTAATAACCCGTTCGCCCCCGGCGACTAATCGGTACTTTAAGCAGGGACTTAGAGTGATAGAGTTTCGTTTAGTATAGCTAGTTGTGATTTATAAATAATGTCCAAACGTATCTCCCCTGGAGATAGTAGTTACCCATTCTGTTTTCCCCCGGAGTAATGGGTCAAAAGTATTTTTCCCAAAGTTGGTAGTTTGTTCGTGTCCCTCCGCGGGACGCATGCTTTTAGTGTGTGAACTCACCTTGGGTTGCTCGGCAGATTGGGTTACTTGTCAAACACGTTGGTCACCACGTCCTAACATGGTTACCGGTATAGGTCAGGTTTGGTGTACAAGCAATCACGTAAAATCTACACATAACTATCACGTTGCATGCATAAAAATATAGACAGTGGGTTATTGGGCCGGCCCTAGCATTTAAGCAGTCAAACAGTAACACGCAGATCAGTCAACAGGTAGCCCATATCAAGCATACTATGGCCCAATAACCAAAGTGGACAGCCCAGTCGCAACCAGATGGTCTCGAGTCGCAACCAGGAGGTCTCGGCTTGTCACGCTGTGGTTGCGAGTCGCAACCGTGTGGTCTCGAGTTGTCACGTTGTGGTTGCGAGTCGCAACCGTCGTAGTCTCGAGTTGTCATGCCATGGTTGCGAGTCACAACGGTGCGGTTGCGAGTCGTAATGCTGTCTCTTTCATGTTCACGTGTAGATTCAGATACATCAGTCCACATTGTACTATGTAATCAGGCCCAAATCAAGTAATAGCCAATAAGGTTTTACTAACATTTTTCCTAATCTGACCATTAATAAAAATAGATCAAACTTTGCCATTTTTGAAATCTTCAAACCATATTCAAACAAGTTCATCACAAGTTCATAGTTTTTCTAGGGTTTTCATGTCAACATAGCCATACATTTTGGACCGAAAATCACATATTTCATCAAGATCAACATGTAAGAATAAAGAAACATACAATATATATCCGAAATCTTAAGTTTAACATCATCATTTTGCAAGAAACAATGAAGCATAGTATGGTTAGCCATGAATACTCTTAAACTACCATTATCTAGCCATCTTTAAGCATGTTAGCAAGTATTCATACATAAGGTTTAACACACATAGTCCAACTTCACAAATCACCCAAAAATCATGTATAACACTACTAACCAAGCATTTCTAGTTCATTTAACCCACATAAATCCTATGCACATAATAACAACACTAACCGGTTGAGAAGGAGGAGCCGAAAACAAAGAAAAGGAACCGAGAAAGTAGAGTGTCCGAATGATGATGGTCTTGACCGAGATTCTTGTCCGAGATCCTTGAGCTTGAACCGAAAGTTGGAAGAGATGGGATGTTGTTGAAGGTTTCTAGTGAGAGAGAATAGAAGGAGTGTGTGGATGTGTTTGGTAACTAAAGAATGAAGAATGAGGGGGAGGTTGGGTTTATATACAAGGGAGCTCGGGTTGGGCTTGGGGGTTTCGGCCCAAACGGTTTCGGCTCAAGAGGCCCACTCGAGACCGAGTGGCCCACTCGCAACCGAGTGGTTGCGAGTCATGGTCTCGAGTCGTGGTCTCGGCTCTCATATATATATATATATATTACATACATATCACACATATCATGCACAAAGATCACGTTTTCATTTAATATCATATGTATACACAAAAATATTACAAGGTGTTCGTTCGGAAAAACCTAGAGTGTCACATTATCCCCAAGTTTTAAGAACTTTCGTCCCGAAAGTTAAGGCAGCCACTGCCAAGCTAGCGTGTTTCAACGGGGTGTCACATCATCCCCCCGTTAGTTTGGAATTTCGTCCCGAAATTCAGTTGTAGCTTCAGTGCTGGGGGTTTCGTTTGGGAACAACTGGGGATACTTAGACTTCATCTGGTCTTCCCGCTCCCAGGTAAACTCTGGGCCACGCCGTGAGTTCCAACGAACTCGCACGAGAGGTATCTGGCTACGTTTGAGGGTTTTGATCTCTCGATCCGTGATCTCAATCGGTTCCTCAGTGAAGTGTAGCTGTTCATCAATAGTGAGTTCCTTGAAAGGAATTATGAGTGTTTCATCTGACAGGCACTTCTTCAGATTAGACACGTGAAAGACATTGTGCACTGCACTCAGCTCTGCAGGCAGGTTCAATCTATAAGCCACCTTACCGATTTTCTCGGTAATTTCGAATGGTCCAACATATCGTGGATTCAGCTTGCCTCGTTTACCGAAACGAACCACACCCTTCCAGGGTGAGACTTTAAGTAGAACCCGGTCCCCGACCTGGAATTCTAACGGTTTCCTACGCTTGTCAGCGTAGCTTTTCTGACGGTCACGAGCTGCCGCCATGCGTTGCCTTATCTGGGAAATCTTTTCCGTTGTATCTACCACCAGTTCTGGGCCTGTGAGTTGACTATCACCGACTTCTGCCCAGCAGAGAGGTGATCGGCATTTACGACCGTACAATGCCTCAAAAGGTGCCGCCTGAATGCTAGTGTGGTAGCTGTTATTGTAGGAGAATTCCACCAGCGGTAGATGCTTTTCCCAGTTCCTGCCAAAATCGATCACACATTGTCACACCCCCAATTTCCACGTGTCACCGGTGGGCCCGGTGTGGGGTACAGTGACGTAGTTGGCATCGTCATAGACAATCAACACAATATAATAATGCACAGCGGAAGCAGAATAGAAACATTTCAACTTTAAATAAAGTGCAATAATAAATATCACAGTAGTTGAAATGGATCCACAGGCGGATCAAATAAAATAAGATAAAAATAGTTCAACAGATAATTGTCGTCCAAGCTTGCGAGACTATAGTGGACGCTCTTAGGAAACAGCCAGCCTATTTCCGTATAGTACCTGCACTTAATCTTTTGGGAAAAATACGTCAGTTTACACTGGTAAATACAAATCGACTGACTCATTTTGAAAATGATTGAAAATTTATTTAAATGCACAAGGCATAAATATTTTTATTAACTTGGGATAATTATATAATATAAACTTGTGAACGAATTACATGCACTTGTATCTCTGGTGGCCCGGGATCTACTGTCCGGGCTAGAGATTAAATGACACACCACATTAAAGAGTTATACACGTCGGGTGTACGCCTACACCCCGTGCTCTGGTCGTGGCCATCTCGTAAGATAATGCCAAGGATATCCGGGACACGGTCAATAACCCCCCAAAGCCTTTAAGTAAGACAAAACTGTTTAAACGAAGTCGCACAAGCTATTCAAGACTGTACACCTATAAGGCGCAGGACTTGTGCGCCCGATCAAGCGGTATTTTAAATACCGTACCCCAAGCCCGTATAGGGAAAATAAGTCAAAATGTATTTACCTGAGCAAGTATAAGTCACAAACGATAAGTGTTGGTAGCTTTTACCGGCCTCCTAATCTGGAACAAAGGTTTATAATTAACCTATTAGATTCCTAACGGCCTTTTATTTAAGCTTAAGCTTTGACCGGTTAGTTTTAGGAATGATACGGTTTACGCACGATTAAGCGAAAGACCGGATAGAATGTGATTTAGACCCGACAAGTTTGAATACTTGTATAATATGGGTATACTAAATACATTCTGGATTTTGAAATAAAAATGATATCGTTTGACCCGTTTCGGTCAATTTACGCAAACTAGTTACGTAAACCGAACCGAACGCGAAAAGGGCGATACGGGTAGACCAATGATTCAAATGCAAGTTCCCTGAGATAATATGCTTAAAATATGATATTATATCAGTAAGTTATGTTCTATATTGCCCGGAATAATTTTAAACCCAATTTATGCCTTAGAAGGGCATTTTGGTCATTTAAAAGATAATAAAAGGGTAAAATTAGAAATCTGAGTTTAGGGTCTGGTTCATACAGTAAATATACTTAATATAACCTATTATATTAGTAAGGTATGACCCATATATCAAATTTATCATTTAAAACCAAACTATGCACCGTAGGGGCAATTTAGTAATTTCACAAGGGCTAAAAACGCCAAAACTGGAAGTCTGAGTTCATATACTTATACTTACTGTTTTTATATGAAAATATGCTAAACACATCAGTAGTTATAGGTCTTATATGTTTAAAACAAGTATAACGCTCACTATGCGCTTAAAACGCTAAATATGCGATTTAAGGGCGTTTTCGGGTTTTCAAATTAAATCTGAGATTTTTATATTTCCAGAATACTTAAAATAATTTATTCATCATATAAAATCAGTAGAAAAAGGTTTCGGGTCAAAAGGATGTGTAAAACTCATTTTATGGCTAAAACGGTCAAAACCGACATAAGCCGAAATGACTAGGCGATCTAGGATCCGTTCAGCCAAAAATTAATTAAAAATCATCAAAATTCCCAGAATATTATAATACATCAGTTGGTAAAAAGTTTTGTACCAAAACGTGGCTAGAAACGGGTTCTACGCAAAAAGGACCGTTTATGTAAATTTATAATATAGTTTTACGCTAATGGCCATAACTCACAATCTGGACCACCAACTGATCCGAAACTTTCGGTGCAAGTTCATATATTAGGAATAAAGATTTCTATCCTTTCACTTTTCCAAAAATCACGTTCTAAATCAAAAAGGGCAAAATAGTCAACTTTATGCATAAATCGGAAACATGCATTCGAATAGGCTAAGCATAGACTCAATCAAGAAAATTCCAGAAAGTTTAACTAAAATAAAAATAGTCAAAAATACTTTCCAATACAGATCTCGAACATGCATGTACGAATCCGAATCGATAGTCTACGAAATAATCGTTTTACAAGACTTTCGGTTCCGATTCGTGGCTATACTATAGATTGTCGAGTTGATGATGATTAAAACACATTCTTATATGTATTACAAGTTATCTATGATGATCAATCAGATTGCATGTCATCTATATCATTATTCATGTCATTTTTCACAAAAATCGCTTCTGTTGACTTTTTAGAATTAGGTTTGACTCGACATTTAGCATGCATATAGTGGGACTCAGATAGTGCCCTTTAGAGGGTTTGTTTCCCACATAAATACCAATCTATAACAAGTTTCAATTCGAGAAATGACTGAAAGAAATCCGTTTAATCGGAAAGTCAAAGGTTATGAACACCCAGTTTGACTTTTATCAATAAACACAACAAGAACGGATTAAAGAACGAATTGAAAGCTTACCAAGGTCCTATAGATGTTTAGTGAACACTAGGAATCAGCTTTGATGGTCGGATTAGCTCCAGGAAGTCTTGAGAGCTCTTGCAAGTCTTGAGAGTTCTTGTTCCCAATTGTAAATGCTCAAGAATGTGATCAATTTGGATTTAAAGCTGAAATCTTTAGGTTTACTGTAGTCATAGCCATGCATGGCTTATAATTGGAGCATTTGGAGGCGAAACATAGCTGTATTGCACTTAAAATCGGACCCAAATAACCCATTTTTGAAGTTTCTGTCGCTGGGCAACCCACGCGGCCCGCTTGGGCTTTCCCAGGCGGGTCGCCTGACCCTGGTTCAGCCAAAATAAGTTTCATGTATTGACAGCTTTGACCCCTGAACTTGTACGCGATGTTTCGGCTACTTTTCTCGACCCGTAAACCCCCAAACTTGGTTTCTAAGAACCTTAGGACTTTTACCAACATGGTAATGCCCTCGGATAACTTTGCGCTCAACCGAAAAGCCCTGAAATTCGATGTTGACGCTTTTAGTCCCTTAAGTACGGTTTTGGCCATAACTTTCTCATACGTTGACGAAACTTCATGAAATTTTTACCACATATTCTAGTGAGTATATTTTAGCTATACAAAGCTTCGGGTCTGCCAAAAGTTCACTCAGAGGTATAAATTAAACATGTTGACACTTTTGGCCCCTATAGTTTGCAATACTTCACTTTTGTGAAATTTCCGCGTCGTATGATCCATGAACCATCCGTTAAAGGTTATAAACATTATGTAGGGTTATCATAGAGTCTATTTATCCATTGTTGACACTTTGGACCCTTACGTTCCATAGTTTTCACTGTTTGTCACTTTTAGTCCCTCTAAAGTATGTTTTCACATAACGGAACCTTATGACACGTGTCAAGACATTATTGGAAGAAATTTTTTTCGAGGTGTTACACATATGCTCTAAGCATGTCTTCCAGGGTTTGGATGGTGCGCTCAGACTGCCCATCCGTTTGTGGGTGGTAAGCGGTGCTCATGTCCAAACGTGAGCCAAAGGATTTGTGCATAGCTTGCCACAACTCGGAAGTAAAACGAGCGTCTCGGTCGGAAATAATAGAAGTTGGCACCCCGTGCCTGGAGACTACTTCCTTTAAATAGATTTCTGCTAAGGTAGAAAACTTGTCTGTTTCCTTAATGGCCAGAAAGTGTGCAGACTTAGTCAATCGATCTACTATCACCCAAATAGTGTCATTCCCGCGTTGGGATCTAGGTAGCCCTGTAACAAAATCCATGGAAATCTGCTCCCATTTCCATTTCGGGATTTCGGGTTGCTGGAGTAGGCCTGCTGGTTTCTGATACTCAGTCTTGACTCTTGCGCAGGTCAAACATTTGCTAACGTATGCTGCTATGTGGGCTTTCATGCCAGGCCACCAGTAAGTGGTCCTTAAGTCGTTGTACATCTTATCTGAACCAGGATGTACTGAATAACGGGACTTATGGGCTTCGTCCATCACCAGTTCTCGTAGATCTCCGTAAAGTGGGACCCAAATGCGCCCTGCCACATAGTAGGCGCCGTCTTCTTTTTGCTCTAATCGTTGTCTCGATCCTCGCAGGGACTCAGCCCTGATGTTCTCCGGTTTCAGAGCTTCGGTCTGAGCATTTCGAATCTGGGTAGGGAGATTAGACTGGATGGTAAGTTGCAATGCTCGCACGCGCTTGGGCGTAGTGTCTTTTCGGCTGAGGGCGTCTGCCACGACATTGGCCTTGCCCGGATGGTACTTGATGGCGCATTCATAATCATTCAGAAGTTCGACCCATCGACGTTGTCGCATGTTTAATTCCTTTTGCTTGAAGATATGCTCGAGACTCCTGTGATCGGTGTAAATGGTGCACTTGGTACCGTACAGGTAATGTCTCCATATCTTAAGCGCAAAGATCACTGCTCCTAGTTCCAAGTCGTGCGTAGTGTAGTTCCTTTCGTGAGTCTTAAGTTGTCGAGAGGCGTAAGCAATAACTTTGTCGCGTTGCATTAACACACAACCGAGCCCATGGATGGATGCATCGCAGTAAACCACAAAGTCGTCAGTGCCTTCAGGCAACGAGAGAATAGGAGCACTACAGAGATTATCCTTTAGTGTCTGAAACGCGGTTTCCTGAGCTTCACCCCATTTATAAACCATACCCTTCTGAGTAAGAGCCGTGAGAGGCTGAGCGATCTTGGAGAATCCCATGATAAATCTTCGATAGTATCCCGCCAGTCCCAAGAATTGGCGGACTTCGGTCGGAGTCTTAGGGGTAGGCCAATTCTTTATAGAGTCGATCTTTGCAGGGTCGACGTGAATTCCATCCTTGTTAACCACGTGCCCAAGGAAATGGACTTCTCGAAGCCAGAAGTCGCATTTCGAGAACTTGGCATACAGTTGCTCATTGCGAAGGAGTTCGAGGATAAGGCGCAGGTGCTGTTCATGCTCTTCCTGACTTTTCGAGTAGATCAGGATGTCGTCTATAAACACGATCACAAACTTGTTGAGGTAGGGTTTGCATACTCGGTTCATGAGATCCATGAATACCGCAGGCGCGTTGGTCATTCCAAAGGGCATAACGAGGAATTCATAATGACCATAACGAGTTCTGAATGCAGTTTTGGAGATGTCTTCATTACGGACCCTTAGCTGATGGTAGCCTGATCGCAGGTCAATTTTAGAATAGTAGCTCGATCCTTGCAACTGATCGAATAGGTCGTCGATTCGCGGGAGAGGGTAACGATTCTTGATGGTAACCTTGTTCAGCTCACGATAGTCAATGCACATTCGGAACGTGCCATCCTTCTTCTTAACAAAGAGTACCGGTGCTCCCCAGGGTGATGAACTAGGGCGAATAAACCCTTTATCCAATAGTTCCTGTAGTTGAGTAGAGAGTTCCTTCAATTTTGCGGGGGCTAGTCGATAAGGCGCTCGAGCTATAGGCGCTGCTCCGGGAGCTAGCTCGATTTGGAATTCGACCTGACGGTGGGGAGGGAGTCCAGGTAATTCCTCAGGAAATACCTCGGGGTAGTCACGCACTACCGGAAAATCTTCAATCCTCTTTTCCTTTTCCTGCGTGTTGGTGACAAGTGCTAAGATAGCGGTGTGCCCTTTTCGTAAACACTTCTGGGCCTTCAAGAAAGAGATAACGCCAGAGATTTCTCCGCCTTTGCCACCTTGTACAATGAGGGGTTTGCCAGAACGACGGGGAATACGAACTGCTTTCTCTTGACAGAGGATCTCAGCGCGATGCTTGGATAACCAATCCATACCAATAACGACGTCGAAGCTTCCAAGAGTAACAGGGAAAAGATCGATACTAAATGTCTGACCGGACAATTCTAGTTTGCAGCCTTTGATAACATGTGAGGCCTCGATGTTTCTACCATTAGCTAACTCGACGATATGATGCGAACTTAGTAACGAAAGCGGACGCTTAAGCTTCTTACTAATACGTAGGGACACATAACTAGCATCGGCTCCAAAATCAAATAATATAGAAACATAACGATCATCGAGTAGGAACTTACCCGCCACGACGTTGGGGTCATTCCTTGCTTCTCCAGCTCCAATCACAAAAGCCCTTCCTCTAGCACCATTCCCAGCATTGTTGTTCTGATCGTTGTTTCCAGCTCCCTGATTGTTGTTGCGGTTCTGGTTCAGTTCAGGGCAATTCTTCTTAAAGTGCCCCTCAGCTCCACACTGGAAACAACCCTTGGCATTCCCGTGATGTTGTTGCTGCTGGTTCTGCCCCACGGGACGTGGACTCCTACAGTCCTTGGCCTCATGCCCCATTTTGTTACATCGCTGACACTGACCTTTCCCACACGGCCCGCTGTGATGTCGATTGCACTTGTTGCACTTGGGGTGGTTACCGCGATAGCCACCCTGTTGTTGAGTGCCCTTGTTGTTTTCAGTTTTCCTTTGCTGTGCTGGGGCCTGAGTGGGGTTAGCATCCTTGCTTTGATTTCCTTCCCACTTACGCTTGTTGTCACTAGAAGTTCCGACAGTAGCACTGATCCTTTTGGGCAACCTGCCCTCTTCTACGGCCTGATCAGTAAGTTTGTGAGCAAGTCGAACGATCGGCTGAATGGTAGTGTGGTTGGCTGAAGTTACATGACTTCGAATTTCTGGAGCCAAACCCTTGATGTACAGTTCGATTCTTCGATACATAGGTCGAGACATGTTTGGGCAAAGAGCAGCATAGTCATTGGACAGTTTGGTGTAGGTCTCAATCTCTGACCCAACCATTTTAAGCGCATAGTACTCGTTCTCAAGTTTGTGGATGTCATCCCGGTGACAGTACTCCTCCTTAATCATGTCCTTGAAATCCTCCCATGCCGTAGCATTAGCAGTTTCCAATCCAAACATCTGAATTTGCGCCTTCCACCAAGAAAGCGCGTTTCCTTCAAGCGTAGCAGTAGCAAATTTCACCCAATTCGCAGGGGGACACTCACATACAGCAAAGACAGCTTCAACTTTCTCAATCCAATGCAGAAGACCTATGGCACCCTCAGTGCCGTTGAAAGGGAGAGGCTTGCAATCCATGAAAGTTTTGAAAGTACACACGGGTGGTTGCGCAGGTGCATGCTGACCTATAGGGTGAGCTGCGAAAGCTGCAGCCACTGTGTTGAGCAGGTTAGTGAACTGAGCCTGAGTCATGTTGATGTTTCCTCTTCCACGTCCACTCATTGTCTTCACAGTATGAGTGTGATGTCGTAATGTAGCGAGAATGAGATAGAAGAGAGAGGTGTATCTATCTAATTTAGGCACACCAGTACGTATAGTAAAACAGGAAACATAAGGTAAGCAAACAAGTAAACACTGGTCCGAGCTATGAGGTCAAAAGTGTTGAGCCTTGCACTTGGAGTGTAGTGTCGTCGCGAGTCACAGGTTATAGTCTGGTTTTTCTCAAAAAGATTTTTCCCCTTTTTAAAACCAAGTTCACTATAACCAATGGCTCTGATACCAATCTGTCACACCCCCAAAATCCACCTGCGGATAACACCCGCTTTGAGGGCGTGACTGACCAGGATCCAGCCACCAATTATACTGAGCATTGAATTAATAGTAGAAATATTTAATATCCAAAGTAGTTAGCAACATCGTAGTTTAAGTTCGATAATTAGGTTAACAAAACAGCGGAAGCATAAACCAAAGTAGTTTTAAAGATAGTTCTTAGTTCAAAATAATTAACCCAACACACGGGTTTGACGAACACTACACATCCCCCAAGCAGCAGCTCCTGAGTCACTGGTTACCTGCAAAGCATGCAGTAAGGGGTCAACAATAATGCTGAGTGAGTTCACTAGTTGTCCAGTTTTAGTTTACCAAAAACTTAAGTTGTTTAGATAAAGCATTTATAATCACGTTGTGGGGAGCTACCCCATCTGTAAGCTCACTAAACTGTAGATACCGAAACTGTTGACGGAATATAAATTCGTGCCCCGAGTCAATGTCTATCGTCATTGACCATGTTGCAAGGTCTACTAGTTCACGCCCGATCTCCCCCGGTCACGGTGTGAGGTTGTCAAACCTAATAGCGCTATCAACTAATAACCCGTTCGCCCCCGGCGACTAATCGGTACTTTAAGCAGGGACTTAGAGTGATAGAGTTTCGTTTAGTATAGCTAGTTGTGATTTATAAATAATGTCCAAACGTATCTCCCCTGGAGATAGTAGTTACCCATTCTGTTTTCCCCCGGAGTAATGGGTCAAAAGTATTTTTCCCAAAGTTGGTAGTTTGTTCGTGTCCCTCCGCGGGACGCATGCTTTTAGTGTGTGAACTCACCTTGGGTTGCTCGGCAGATTGGGTTACTTGTCAAACACGTTGGTCACCACGTCCTAACATGGTTACCGGTATAGGTCAGGTTTGGTGTACAAGCAATCACGTAAAATCTACACATAACTATCACGTTGCATGCATAAAAATATAGACAGTGGGTTATTGGGCCGGCCCTAGCATTTAAGCAGTCAAACAGTAACACGCAGATCAGTCAACAGGTAGCCCATATCAAGCATACTATGGCCCAATAACCAAAGTGGACAGCCCAGTCGCAACCAGATGGTCTCGAGTCGCAACCAGGAGGTCTCGGCTTGTCACGCTGTGGTTGCGAGTCGCAACCGTGTGGTCTCGAGTTGTCACGTTGTGGTTGCGAGTCGCAACCGTCGTAGTCTCGAGTTGTCATGCCATGGTTGCGAGTCGCAACGGTGCGGTTGCGAGTCGTAATGCTGTCTCTTTCATGTTCACGTGTAGATTCAGATACATCAGTCCACATTGTACTATGTAATCAGGCCCAAATCAAGTAATAGCCAATAAGGTTTTACTAACATTTTTCCTAATCTGACCATTAATAAAAATAGATCAAACTTTGCCATTTTTGAAATCTTCAAACCATATTCAAACAAGTTCATCACAAGTTCATAGTTTTTCTAGGGTTTTCATGTCAACATAGCCATACATTTTGGACCGAAAATCACATATTTCATCAAGATCAACATGTAAGAATAAAGAAACATACAATATATATCCGAAATCTTAAGTTTAACATCATCATTTTGCAAGAAACAATGAAGCATAGTATGGTTAGCCATGAATACTCTTAAACTACCATTATCTAGCCATCTTTAAGCATGTTAGCAAGTATTCATACATAAGGTTTAACACACATAGTCCAACTTCACAAATCACCCAAAAATCATGTATAACACTACTAACCAAGCATTTCTAGTTCATTTAACCCACATAAATCCTATGCACATAATAACAACACTAACCGGTTGAGAAGGAGGAGCCGAAAACAAAGAAAAGGAACCGAGAAAGTAGAGTGTCCGAATGATGATGGTCTTGACCGAGATTCTTGTCCGAGATCCTTGAGCTTGAACCGAAAGTTGGAAGAGATGGGATGTTGTTGAAGGTTTCTAGTGAGAGAGAATAGAAGGAGTGTGTGGATGTGTTTGGTAACTAAAGAATGAAGAATGAGGGGGAGGTTGGGTTTATATACAAGGGAGCTCGGGTTGGGCTTGGGGGTTTCGGCCCAAACGGTTTCGGCTCAAGAGGCCCACTCGAGACCGAGTGGCCCACTCGCAACCGAGTGGTTGCGAGTCATGGTCTCGAGTCGTGGTCTCGGCTCTCATATATATATATATATATTACATACATATCACACATATCATGCACAAAGATCACGTTTTCATTTAATATCATATGTATACACAAAAATATTACAAGGTGTTCGTTCGGAAAAACCTAGAGTGTCACAATTATTGCTTTTCGAATACTTCGTCTTTCTCCAGTATCAATAACTGAATAATCAATAACAAATATATAAATAAATAAATTACTACTCATTTAAAAAAGGAAGTTAACATATAAAATAATTTTTCATTACAATAAATAGAAATTCATACCAGTAGAAATGGCTGATAGAGGAATTCTGTCAAAATCACCTATATCTATAAATGGATTATTAAAAATACCCATAAGTATTAGTGGTTTAAATATATTATTTAAACTTACTATTAATATATGAAGATAGCGTAGCATCTACACTTCTCTGAAAAGGGATTGTCATATCTAACTGATTTGTAACATTAGATACGTGAGATGAGTTTTCTTTATCACGTAACGTCACACCAACATTTGAAGAAGAAGTTCTATTCTTCGCCCTCTTACTCTCAAGTATTCTTTTTCGGATTCTTCGCCTTTCACCGGTATCAATAACTTAAAATTAAACAAACCACATAAATAAAAGTATTAGTAGTTTCATAATAAAAAAAATATACAAACTACCTTATCTGTTATATTTAAAAATGAATCCCTTACCATTCGAAATGTTTGACAGAGGAGTTCTATCCAAAACACCTATATGTATATATGATTATTAAAATTAAAACTAAACACGCAGTATAGTAGTTTTAAAAATTATAAAACTTTAATAATAGACACTTACTGTTAACATCAAACTGTTTAGATTTACCAGATGATGATGTTGATGAACGAAAATTATAGGTTCTCTTTGACATCTTCTACTAATAACAATATCTGCAGCGGATTAACGATCTATTATATAAAACATATAATGAAGTATCAACTATGATAATATAGAAAATAGATAACAACTATACCTTTATTTCTGAAAAAGGATATCATACAAAACAATCCATAGATCGTTACATAGATAATAAACAATTACCTTGATTTTGTTATTGACGTCTTGTGATAGATTGGTAATATAATTGAAATTGATCTCAAGTAATGTGTATCCTAGACATATATAGGGTAGAAAACATAAGTCATTATGTAAATGTTGTCTCAATATGGAATGTATTTAACTAATTTGTTAGGTAGACTAAAGTTACCATAATATTTAATCCTAACAAATGTAAAAATAATAATTACTCATTTGAAAAAGTAAATATCGAATAGGTTAACAGTAAGTTTCGAAAATATGGATAAATATGTTTGGAAATTCTAAAAAATCATTAATCCCTTAATTAGTATACAAAACATTTTAAACGAAATTGACAATTTGATTAGGTTGAGCATAATGATTTTCCATTAATAAGAAACCTACCTTGTAGACATTTAACGATTTTTCAAAAATCTGTATAACAATTTTTTAAATTATTAATGTTAATAATCTTTATTTCGTCATTTAATGAAATGTTTATTACCATTAATTAAAAAAACAGCAATTTACTTCTAATTTACTCGCCAATTTATTCGTTAATCAGTGTGGACATAATTAAAGCATGGATGTTAATTGTGTGATAATACTTTACTTTTTCATTGATCACATTCAATAGTAGTTAAATTTGGCAGTGATTAATCCTTAGCTTTACAATCGGAATTTACAAAATCATCAATATTATAAACTTCGATTTTACTCATGTGAATATGGAAATAAAATTCAACTATCATTAAACATTTTCATTACTCAGTAGTATAAGACAATGCTAGAACAATATAATGAAAACAAAATAACATAAAATCCAATAATTTATCAATATTATAAAATAATACGTAAAAAACCACTCATAGGAATTCTTGAAAACAAAAAAATGCAATAAATTTCATAACTAAAACTGATAGACATTGACATGGTCATCTCAACCGATGGTCTTGCGCTTTGTTGAAACAGAGTGTTCAATCACATGAATGTCTTTAACTTCATTAACACATCGTTTGCCATTGACATTTTTCTGATCCTGCAAAACATAATACAAACATATTATCTGTTATATGAAATATTCACGGAACTTGAATTTTAAACATGAATTCAAAACCTGTAGTGAAGGAAAGTTGTTCTTAATCTCAACAATAAGGTTTGCATCATCGCTTATATGGGTAATTCCATAAACCTCGTCATAATGAACCAAATTGTACTCCGTGACTTCTATCTTGAAAGCGAAAACTTTCCCAACAATTAACTTTATGTCTTCTGGAAGCTTAATAATATCGTCAGACTAAAAGTATTGTAAAATTTTGGTTTAATTATTAAAAATGCTCAAATGTTATAATAAAAAAAACTCTGGTGTTTTATATCAAATAATTTTAAAACCAACCATTGTGTTCTCTTCAATCAACAGTTTTGGCGACTTATTAAAAAGCTGAACGGCCTGGTCGTGAAACAAAATCAGCTCAACATCATCAGACTCATCAGAAACTTCAAGATTAATTTTGAACTTCGGAACAGGTTGAACTGTATTCTCAGAACATTGATAATTGGAGCAGTAATAAACATCAAATTGTTGAAAATCATCAAAACAATCAGGTGCAAACAATTCCTCGACCTCCAAAGTGGCTTCGTGTGAACACTTAGGGCATGTCATATGGTACCAACATTTGTTAACACTAATAACAGTACCAACAATAACCACACTTTTTGGCTGGATATATGTAACACACGATATCAGTTGGTAATTATAAACATCAAATATTTAGTTCTTTAAGCACATACACGTATACCTTTGATATTTCCCATACGGCACCAACATTAGTGATGGTTGTATCTTTAAGAAATAAATCATATGAGATATCCCTGTTTGCACACATGATAACTGCAAAGATTTGAAGACATGAATTGTACGTATAAAAAAATAGTTAACAATTATTAATAAGTGCTATATCACATATGTTCAAGAAAGAAGTAAACGAAAATAAAAATATGACTAAATACCTTGATGAAGAAACGGACAAGAAAACAAAGCAATTTCGAATGAGGATGAAGACAAATAAAAACCGTATTTATAGAAGAAGATGATAACATTTTGGTAAACAATTAAAATATAGAATAAGATTTATAAAATCTTGAACGTTTTAATAAACGGTTAATGAAGGAAAGGATTTGGGAATTAATAAAGAATATTTTTAATATACAATCATACATATAATTTTTAGCAGTCAATTTTGCTTGGACAAAACCTTTTTTAATCTGAATTTAAAGTTTTAGTACCGTTATCTATTAAATTAACATCAAACTACTTTTATAATCATGCCATATAAAACATATAATTTTAATTACGTACCTTAAATAATTCACTTCCAATAAAAACTCCCAATTAGGATGTAACCAACACTAAATTAGGAAATATTTTTAATTTTGAAAGAAAAATTATTGCAATAAAACAAATTTTATTTCGAATAGAAATATCTTATAATAATTGACCATTCATTTAACATCAAAAATGTTTTTTTAATCATGCCATATATAACTTGATGTCACTATAATTACGTACTATAAATAATGTAATTGCAAAATGTAACACCTCGTAAAATCACGTCCAATGATATATTGACACGTGTAATAAACCCTAATAAAGTCCGATGTTGAATTTAAGGGACTAATTTTTCGAAAAATCGAAAAATTTGATAATAAAAGGACTGGAAGTGTTAGCATACCTAAAATAAGTTTCCAAATAACCTCTCACGATGTTTATATTCCCAAATATGCCACTTGATGAATAAGTGTAGTCGTTTGCGTAATTAATTGAAAGTTTGCGCAATAAAGGGATTAAAAGCGTCAACATGTTAATTCTTACCTCTGAGTGACCTTCTAACAAACCGGGAGCTTAATAATATTTAATTATACTCTCGGGAATGCCAAATGATGGCCATCTAAGGTTTTTATGCCTATAAGTAAAGTTACGCGCAACTTTGCAAGTTAGAGGGGCTAAAAGTGTCAATATGTTTAATTATACCTCTGAATGACCTTTTAGCGAACCTGAAGCATCGTGATGTTTAATAATACTTCCAGGAATGCCTAATATGGATTAGATGAGGCTTCAATGCTATTAAATGTTGTAATGCGCAAGTTTGCGCAATAGAGGGGCCTAAAGCGTCAACTTTTGAATCTATGCCTTTCGGCGACCATCTAAGCGAGCGAGAGCGTATTAGTATTTAAGTATATGCTTGGTAAGGATAAAAATGGGTCATGGAAGGCTTGAATAACATTAAACGGCATTTCACGCTACTTTGCGCAATTTAAGGACTATTTGCGTCAAACTGTAAAAGTATGTCGATTCGTATGGTATCGGACCTTCCGGAAAGTGTCCATGAGTTAAACATGGCCTAATTATCATTTCTATAGCTTATATATAGGCCTAGAGGTGTTCGGTGCGCAAAAATAAACTTTTATGTCATTCAGGGGCTAAAAGTGTCAAAAAGGGCACAAGTTTGCACTTTCGCGCATATCTCACATTCTGAATATCCCCGGACACCCAAAAATTTATGTAAGCACTAAAATATTTTATTTTAGTGATCGCCATGATAAATTTCCTTTCGTCGCGTCGTTTGGTTCGTTTTTAGCGCCCGTCCGTGTTTCGTCGTAATTCGACGCATAACGTGACCGTACGGCCAAACGAACCAACATCCGACATGTTTTTGAACATGTTTCAGGTCCCCTATGTTTAAACTTCATGATGGAGCCTTAAATTGAGGTTAACGGGCCTTAAACGTGCCTTAAATGACCTTAAAGACCTTCAGGGACCATTTCTGTCATAAATTAAACTGCTGTTGCTGTTGTGAACTGCCAGGCGGGCCGCGAGGACCCCTATGCGGGCCGCGAGACCTGATCAGACGTGCAAAACAGCAGATAACAACTGTTTCCAGCTGTCTTCATGTGTAAGCTGGTTTCTAATACCGTCAACTCGATACTAGGGGCAGCACATAGATTTTATAAGTGGTTTAAACACTTGGCAACATCTGATTTGTTCAAGAATCCTATAGAACACATCATATCCTTCATTTCTATAAATTTTTGCAACCTTCAAACACCCAAACATGTTCCAATCCGATTTGCTCAACCATCTTGGATCTTTCTGGTGTTCTTGATCTTTCATTCAGTAATTGTAAGTATTCCAATCAAGTTTGATTCTTGTTCTTAGTTTAATTTGGCCAAAAACGCTATATTTTGACTTCTGGTTGACTTTCTGATTTGATCATGAATTGATCAGCAAAAAGTCCAATGGAATCATGTTTTATGATGGTAATCAAGTTGGTTATAATCCATTAGGATCATGCTTTCTGATTTCCACAAATCCTAGTCTATTTGATAAGTCAAAGTTGATAATCTAAAAGTCAAACTGGGCAGATTCTCAAATTAATCAAAACTGATAATATAGAGGTTATGGATCATGTTTTTCACTTAAATAATTTGGTAAATGTTACAAGATCATGTCAAACTGATCACTTTGGTGTAATTGCTTGTTTTGAATCAAAAGTCTAACAGTTTGACCAACGCTTTGACTCTCAAATCTGACCTGATTAACCTTGTCTTAGAAATGCTTTAGAGCTTATTTTGGACCAGGTTTCATATAAGTATAACCCTCTGAGATTATACAATTTGGTTCATTGCTTAACCGATTCATATGCATGTTTCCGATTATGCTTAAAGTTGACTATTTTGCCCTTTTTGTTATAAAACGTGATTTTTGGAAAAGTGAAAGAGTAGAAATCTTTATTACTGATTTATAAACTTGCACCGAAAATTTGATATCAGTTGGAGGTCCAGATTTAAAGTTATGGCCGATATCGTAAAACTAAAGCTTTATGTTAAATAAACGGCGCATTTAGCATATAACCTATTTAAGGCCACATTTTGATATAAAACTTTTTACCCACTGATGTTATATAATATTTTGGGATTTTTGAAGATTTTTAATTAATTTTTGGCTGATCGTATCATAGGTCTCTAAGTTTGATTCAGTTAATACCGGTTTTGACCTTTTAAGCCATAAAATGAGTTTTATGCATCCTTTTGACCCCAAACCTTTTTCTACTGATTTAATTGTTAAATAAATTATTTTGAGCATTCTGGAAATATAAAAATCTCAGCTTTCTTTTGAAAACCCGGAAACGGCTCTAAATCGCCTTTCTAAGCGTTTTTAACGCATAGTATGCGTTATACCCATATTAAACATATAAGGATTATACCTACTGATGTATTTAGCATATTTTTATAAAATAACAGTAAGTATAAGTTTTTGAACTCAGATTTCCAGTTTTGACATTTTTAGCCCTTGTGAAATTACCAAAATACCCCTAAGGTGCATAGTTTGATTTTAAATGATAAGTTTTGTATATGGGTCATACCCTACTGTTATAATATGTCAAATTAAGTATATTTACTGTATAAATCAGACCTGTAACTCAGATTTCCAATTTAACCCTTTTATAATCTTTTAAATGACCAAAATGCCCTTATAAGGCATAAATTGAGTTTAAATTCATTCGGGGCATAATGGAACATAACTTGCTGATATTATATCATATTTAAAGCATATTATCTCAGGGAACTTGCATATGACTCTTTTGGCTACCCGTAACGCTCTTTTAGCGCTCGGTTCGGTTTATGTAACTAGTTTGCATAAATTGACCGAAATGGGTCAAACGTTATCATTTTTGTCTCAAAATCCAGAATGTATTTAGTATACCCATATTATACAAGTATTCAAACTTGTCGGGTCTAAATCACATTCTATCCGGTCTTCGCTTAATCGTGCGTTGAACCGTATCGTCCTTAAAACTAACCGGTCAAGCTTAGGCTTAAATAAAAGACCCGTTAGGAATCTAATAGGTTATTATAAACCTTTGTTCCAGAATAGGAGACCCAGTAAAAGCTATCTGTACTTGCTTGGTGGTATACGGCTGAGATTGAATTTATCTTTAGCTCAGGTAAATACTTTTAACTTATTTTCCCTATACGGGCTTGGGTTACGGTATATAGAATACCGCTTGATCGAGCGTACAAATCTTGCACCCTTGGGTGTTCAATTGAATAATTTGATCGGCTCGTTTAAACAGTCTTGTTTTACTTTAAGCCTTTGGGGGGTTAATGACCATGTCCCGGATATCCTTGGCATCATCTTACGAGATGGCCACGACCAGAGCACGAGGTGTAGGCGTACACCTGTCAGTGAATAACTCTTTAATGTGGTGGGTCTATTGATCTTTAACCCGGACAAGATCCGGGCTACTGAACGCACAAGTAACATGTAATTCGTTCACAAGATTATATTGCATAATTATCCCAAGTTATAAAAATATTTTATGCCATGTGCATTTAAATCAATTTTCAATCATTTTCAAAATGAGTCAGTTAATTTGTATTTACCAGTGTAAACTGACGTATTTTCCCAAAAGGTTAAGTGCAGGTACTACACGTACTAGGCTGGCTGTCTTCTAGAGCGTCCACAATAAGTCTCGCAAGCTTGGACGACAATAAAACTGTTGAACAATATCATATTTTATTTTGATCCGCCTGTGGATCCGTTTCAACTATCAGTGATATTTAATATTACATTTTATTAAAGTTGAAATGAATCTATCTTTGCTTCCGCTGTGCATTATTATATTGTGTTGTTTGTCTATGATGATGCCAACTACGTCACCATACCCCCACACCGGGCCCACCGGTGACACGTGGAAATTAGGGGTGTGACACAAAAAAACAGACCAATAAAGCGGTAATCAACACTAACTTATGATATTTTTTTATGTTTGAAATATAAAATATTTAACATAAGATTTCTGCAATAACATGAATAAATTTTCATATTGTATATTGTAAAATTTGTAAGCAAATTTACTTGCTTTAAAACAACTGTAGGATGGTTTTACAAAAGGATTATTTATACGTAAATCACTAAGAAAAAATTAACAAACATAAATTCTATACAGTTAAAATAGTAAATACAATGTTATTAATAACATTACAAAAAAAGAATTAAAATGTAGTGGAATCTATTTACATACATATAAGAGCATTGACACCCAAATAACTACATTGTAAGTGTGAATGTTCTATTATGTAAATACAAAACTAATATTTTAAATTGTAGACATATTACATATATAAGACGATTAGTAACAAAAAATCAAACACGTCTACAATAAAATATACAAACGGGATCAAAGCATTCTAAATTTGAATGTTAGCAAACAAAATAATATAACCAAACACATAATTGATAAAATCGACACACCATATCTTCAAAATGTAATAAAAACATCATACAAATGCCATTGATAGATATCTTTACTTAAATAAAATATCATAAACTCATATTGTCTCAAAATTATTCAGAAGAACATTAAAAAACCCCCATAAGCACATGACCATAAAAAAAACCAATTGTCTTAAATTCAACACCATAAAACCATAAATCTAACGACACCGACTACTTCTCGATTTTTGGAATCAACATATTACCACCTTCAGAATATGGGCATTCATCTTTCCCATCATTAACACGACGTTTTGTTGATGAAGATCCAAGTGTATCATCAGCATCATAAACATCATGAAGATTACGTTTCACATCACCAGAAGATGTTGTCTTTGCATCATTCTCCAAACCTTTGGACAAAGGTGTTTCGTTATCACCAGTGAACGAAACCTCATCCTGAAACACATATAATATTATTGGTAAATCAGTAAGAATAAAATAATTCCTAACACTTGATGTATTTAAGTATAATTATAATTAATAAATAATTTATCTTTAAACAAAAGAAACCTTTGAAACATCACAAGCAACGGATTGAATTCCAGACGGTTGAGCCCCGGTTGAATCGGAATTCTCATACTATATCAATACAAAATAAATATGACTTGCAATTTTAATACAATGTTCAACAATTAACGAAAAACCAACTTCTAGTAATGATACCAGGTTTTATACCTCATGTATTTTAAATTTAGCATAGAGTCCAGCAAGAATATTCGGATCTGACGTGAGCATTGAGATTCTGTAGTTCTCAACTTGGTGTATAATGTTAAACTCTAAAACATTGATGATAAAACCAAGTTTTTGCCCAACTAAAATGTCAAACAATTCCGGATAAGGTTTGGGAACGCCTCCAGAAGCCAACTCCTATCACGTACAATAATCATTTAGGATTTTTGTAAAGACTTAGGCCAAGTAAATACAGTATTCATAAATATTATTAATAAATACGAAATTGGTAGGTTAAAATACCTCATCATGCACTTCAACCAACTCTTTTGCAGATTTTTTGAAAAGCTTAAAAGCCTCAAAATCAAATAGTGTAAGAGTCACGGTACCGTATGAGTCTTGCACTCGAATAGGAATCTTGTATCTGTTTTATTTAAAACACAACAAAATATGAATGTTTAGGTGTTGTAATCTATTATATAAAAACATTTAAAAGTCTTTTTCTAAGAAGCTTTATAAAAACATACCGATGAAAGGACACAATATCGACTCCTTTACATTCAGCGTTTGTACACATCACAATCCTTTTCTCGTCCAAACCACCAGAACTATCCTCTTTGTCAACAGTAACATACGTTTCTTCAACACGGGATTTGCAGTGGTTGCAAGCATTATAGTACCAGATTTTATCAGTGCATATCCCGATTACTGTACCAACTAATATGACCTTCTTGGGCTAATGAATAAAAGAATTAATACATTAAATTTCATGAAACTCTTATTTGTTATCAAGATAAATAGAATAATTAATAAGGTATGTATAACCTTTTTAGTGGTACTAAGATAAGCTGACAAAACAAACCCAGTGTTGTTCAGAAACTCATCCTCAGCAGATGATATCATATAAGAGCCAACGTTGTCACTTGAAGATGGTGTTGATGCAAACTTGTCAACATAACTATAAACATTCAAAAATGAAAAGGTATTATGTAGCTAAGCTTGTTGTTACGGAAAGTATAAAATTAAATAAACCTTTAATAGTAATGTTTGATGAATGGTAAACTAAAATATTCTTTCTTACCACTTCTTGAATGATGTTATTTCATCAATATCAGAGTTGATGAACATTCTACTGATATCAAATGAAGTTGACAAACCTTTTTTATCTACAAAAAACCAAATGAATAAATTATATACGATGTTACTAAACTTGATTATTAACACAATTTTAACACTAATGTTTTCAATCAAAATGATGTTGATTAATACCTCTGTAAAGATTGACGACACCAAAGTGAATCACCATAACGACATGCTTCTCTCTATTTGGATTATTAAAGTACGCATGCATTTCTATGGCAAATGAATCCCACAAGGTAGCAATAACTTGATGACCCCTACATGTAAAGTAATAAATGTTATATACACGGCCTTTACAAAAAACTATCTAGAACGGAGGTTATAAGTATCAAGTAAAATACTCACTCAATATCCTTAACTTTTATGTTCAATCTCTTGCCTTTGGAACCATCTTTTTTATCCGTGTCTTCCATATTGAAGCAGACTTCAACATACCCTATGAAATCTATATAGAAGGCAATAATGATAAATTGAAAAAACAACCAAAACGAAACATATTTGAAACATAATTAAAAATGTTAAGTTAAAATCTTTACCAACAGTTGTACCAACTTCTACTTTATTTTCAACAACATCTTTGAAATTCACAAAAGAGAAAGAATACTTGGGACCACACCAATCAACACTTTTTTCAATCTGACTGAAAAGACTAAATGTTAACTTCCGCTTATCCTTGGTGTAGTTGATAGTTGCATTGTTTGGTGCAATAGATGCCCTGCTGAGGAGAAGACATTCGTCGAGTTTAAAGTGATGATCAAATCTTGGCAATATTTTATGAAGACAATTTGCCAAAATCATATCACCCTGAAAAGAAATAAATAGTTATAAAATTTTATGTCCAAACCTATTAATAAACACATCAGACGTAAATAATACATCTAATAATTTGAATATAAAAAACAAAATTCAGTCAACACCTGTTCATCCATGCATATCATGTCAACGCGATATGTTACATTGGGACGTCCATGCATCATCTTCCTCCATAACAAAACTATCTTCAACTTCAATGTATAGTTGTTCGACGTCGCATTAACATTAGACAACATGGTTATTTTTTTAGGTTCCATGGCGAAATAAGTGAATCAATATCGGTAGAGAGAAAGAAAATGATAAAAGGTGGTGATAATGAAAGATTAAAACAGTGTATTTATAATTGATACAGACACGTACATATCATTTATTTTAAGAAAGTGTATTGAAAGGTAATATAAATATCAATTCTCCAATAGGTTAAGAATGTCTCTGAAAATTATTGAAAACTATGTTTGGAAATTTCTAAAAATAATAAATCTTTAATCCATTAAGTAACTAATCTAAAAAAAAATTAGACGAAATCTTCAAATTGACGATTTGTTTAGGTTGATCATATTTAGTTTCCATAAATAAGAAAACTACCTTTTAGACTCTTAAGAATTTACCAAAAAAACTGTACAATAACTATGGTATCATACTTAAATTTCGAAGTGATTAAAATTAACATTTAAATTTAGAAGTTACGACAAAATTGATGTCAGTATTCTTGATTTGGTCATTTAAAGAAATGTGTATTAACATTAACTAAAAAAACGGCAGCACAAATATATAATAGTATGGCATTATAAAATTAGCTGTAACACATTATGAATTTTAAACTCCTAATTTACTCGCCAATTTTCGGGGTAAAAATTGTTGACTTAATTAAATCATGTCTGTGAATTCAATTATAATATTTTTCACTGATGGGAATTTAATAATTTAAAAAAAAAATCTGCACACTAACTTTTGTAATTATACTTAAATTTGGCAGTGATTGAGCATACACTTTAAATTTGGAAGTTAGAACAACATCAATATTTTATAATTGATATTCGACAAATATAACAACCTACATCTTTATGAAGTTAAGAGTAACCCATTATAAATTTAAAAATGCTAATTTACTCCACAATTTAAGCATTAAAATAATGGTCGATTTAATTTAAGCATGGAGGTTCCACCTTCTTAATACTTTATTTTTTGATTGAAAAATTATTAGAGTAACTGACGATGATATACTAACCTTGTTAATAGTTAGTCTATTCAAAAAGTGTCCATATGTATAGTATAACCAAATAAATTTTTTAACAAAAACACACCAAGATGATTTTTTATTATATACTAAACGGCATACTAATATGGGTTGTTTTTTAATGTTACTTTTGATAAATAAGATGGTCAATGAAATTAAGTAGCAGACAAATGTCAATACAAAAAATTGACATTAAATAGTATAATTAGAAGTAAAGCCTACTAAAATTTTGATATACATTTTTAGTTGTAGAAACAAACATACAGATAAACATTCAACATATACACAAGAGTTAGGTACCTTACAAAAGTCTATTAAGAAAAAGGTCCATAGAGGTACATGTTCAAAAGATAGTTACCAAAACAAAGAGCAAACAGTTGTTCTTAAAACAGTTTATTCGAGATAGGTACACTTTTGCTTAGACATATCGGACATTTTTTAAGATGACGGTTTTCTTTGAAGTCACATAAGTGAAATCAAGCATGTCGCCATCATTCAAATTATTTTCCGCCATAAATACAGGCCAGTTTATGACTGAATGGCGTAATGCACTTCCATTTTTTTCCGGTTTGACTTCATAAATACTAACCTGCCCCTGCAGGTTTTCAATCTTCAGTGTGTGAAGCTTCTTTGTAAAACCAGCGCGGTTTGATACCCCGACTGGAAGACGCTGCATGTAACAACGTGTATTTAACAGTTTAAATTTTAAACATCTTATTGTAACGAAAAATTATGTAAAATTTAACGATTTATTGAGCAAAAATAATACCAGCCTGTATTCCCCTTTACGTGTAAAGTTCAAAAACTCCGGATCTTCAGGAATAGTGTATTTTCTAGATTTGTTCCCATGTAGAGGCTTCTTAGACTTGGAACTACAAACAGACCTTATATTTTCCTTTACCTTTATGATTAAAAACTTGTTACCTTCTAAACGATACCATATTATTGTTAACAAATGCATATTATTTGTATAAATATCAAAACTTACATCTTTTTTGAGAGATTGAGATCCTTCAGCTATAATTCCCTTGGACGTATAATCAACGTCATGTTCTTTACCCTTACTTGTTTTTCCAACTCCCTCCTTCATGGTGATACCATCTTCTTGCTGAATGAAAAGATCCTGTTATAATGGAACATTTTAGATTAACATAATTAATGTAAATGAGTACCTGTTATTGCTAAGTATCAGATGAATTTTATGTAAAAATATACATTTATACAAATATACGATTACCTGGTGGACATTTGGTACTTCATGTGAAAAAAAGAAGCCATAATCTTTACGTAAGGCCTAAAAAAGGACAATATGCAAAATAATTACTGCCATATAACAATTAATCAAAAACGTGTTTATAAATATTAGTAGTTACCTCGTCTACTTTCTGAACGAACTGATCACGAGATATTTCAAGAACCTCATCATCGGAATTGTCTCCCATTATCAACACAACCAGCAATTAAACTGAAAAAAGTGTTAAGTGAAAGTGAGCATTAGAAATATTATTAAATATAAATACATACTCATCATAAAACAAAATTTTAACCAAAAGAGTAATTACAGTTAAAGATGATGTTTTAGAAAACATATAATACAAAAATAAAGATAATTTTTTTACTAAATACGTTTCAAACACTATAATATGAATATCAAAAAATAAAACATCAATAATTCACAAGTGTACTAAAAAATATATTCAATTATCTATAGATTACATCTATACTTACCGTAAAACAATAATCTAACATTGAATAAAAACAGTAAACTATGAAAACATTCATTTAAGATCTAACATCTAGCATTTAATACAGAACAATGCATATTCCCGATAGGATAGTAACCATTACATAAAAGATCAATTTTAAAGGTATAACATAGTTTCGACTAAAGGTTAACCTAATCTTAAACATGTAGACTATGCAACTTATTAAAGGACAAATTTCAAAAGACTTTCTTTATAAATAAGACACAAACAATCAAATCTAAATATTTGAAACTATAATTTCCGACTATTCGGGATAAAATCCATTGTTAAAAAGAACAAATCTTGTAATAAGTTTATGTCATACAAATTTTTCTTTTGAATGGAATACCAAATAACATCACAAGTGTATACGAAATAAGACAAATACATAGATTCGGGATCAGTTTTTTTGAATCTTATAGATCAATATGAAGACATGCATAATAAGAAAATAAAAATCGGTCAAAAATATTATCAATAAATTAATAAATAAAGAACAAAAACTCTCAAATGAATAAATCCTTATATAAGATCCAAGACATAGATTAGTACACAAACGACGATAACCACATTATACCTAAACAATCATCATCTTTAAAAAACTAAGATCAATCTTCATGAAAAAACATAGAACAAAGTATGTAGATAATGTTTTGAGTTTCAAGATTAATCAAAAATAAAATATCAAAACAAAAAATTTATCTATCAAAACCAGATCCTTGTATAATATATAAGATGGAGAAACAACACACAGATACGGAATCAAAATTCCGAACAAAGCTTCATGAACAAACTAAACCAAAAACAGAGTATGTATCAAATATTTAGAAATTACCGAATACAATTTTGATGAAGATTCGATGTAGCAGTTGAAGAGCAAAGGGTTTCTTGGGTTAAGTGTAGGTTCAAGAAAAAGAAGAAAGCAGAAGAACGTTATATTCGGATAAATGGGTCGGATCTTTATATATCCGTTTAAAAGTATATTGGAAAAAAAAAAGGAAATTCTAAAAGTGGTTTGACAAGATATTGTAGGGGTAATGATCAATTTATCTTACCAATGTGAGATATTATCCCATTATCAAGTAAGATTAGCATATTTGGTATCGAAATATATAAACAATTTGTAAAATAATTCAGATTTTGTATGATTACTAATTTAAAATCTTTTTAAAAAACATATTTATTGTTAATGTTAATGGTGGTGTTACAATATAATATCTATATTAATAAACATCAAATATATAATTTTTGAATTATAACTTTTTTTATTTTTTTTTATTTTTTTGGATGGATGTTAATCAATTATGGTATTTGGTAATAAAAAATGCATGTCACCACAATGAATGTTAAAATATGTAATTTACTACAGCAATTTATTGGACATAAGAAAAGATTAAACATAATACAAAATTCTTTTATTATTAAAGTAACGAAAAGATAAAACTTCAGATACTTGAAACAAATTAGATAGTTCGACAAAAACAAAAGATGAAATAGTATCAAATTAATTGATAATTTCTAATAGAAAGGCGAAACGATTGTCTCCAATAATAATGCGCCTTTCGGTCCGTTGTAGCTGTCAACATGTTGAATGTAGTTAAAAGAATCATTGCAAAGGAGAACTTCAACAGTATCTCCCCAAATACTTGTTATCAACCACTTGTTGTCTTCAATTATATTTGTCCTTTGCTGCGGCTCCAAATGTTGAACTATGCGAGCCTTACTGAAAGAAAAGACCTTGATCCAGTCATCATGTTCATATTTGACCAAATCTGCAATTAGTTCACCAGCATATTGAACGACAATGACATGGAGGTTGTTCAAAATTGTTAGAAAATGTACTTGGCAAGGATTGACTTGAATACGCTCCGGAAAACGAAGTATACTGAAAGATTCAGAGATAACATCGAAAGCAACAATGTTCCTTTCACCAGGTGGAATCCAGTAATTGGAAACAGTGAAATATATTGTTTTGCCGGAATAAATTCCAGGAGACCATGAATAAAAGTTTGAACCTAACTGAGTTCCGTTCAAGAAATTTAATTTTCTCCATGAGTCATTATGTCGTGAATATACACGAGCAGTAACTACGTCCCAGTAACAATTAATATGAAGCACTTTTAGATCGTTGTCCTCGTCAAAGTACATTCCACCCGTATCGTTGTGTCGACCAAAATAACGACTAAAATAGTCGTCCGATATCAACTTAAAACGCCTCGTCGTTGGATTCCAAAGGACGAGCTCATTGTAACTTCTTTTAATGCAAAGTAAAATCAGTCCGTTAAACGAACATATAATGCTTAGAAAGGATGGCTCGACATCGTATGGAAAAGTTACGACTTTGCTAGTATCGACTTCTAACTTGCCAGATACTATGTCGTCAACGACAATGGAATTTTCATTCAAGGAGAGCAGCTTCTTTTGTACTGAGTTTGCAACTCGCCGAGTATGGATGAAAACAAAGTTTGGTGTAGATAATTCATAACACCATTGTTTAGAAACACATTTGAATCGACAAACTACCTTTGCAGGTAGTCTCGATAAGATCTCTTCAAACATCATGTCATCACCAATACGTTCCATGATTCGTAATACTCTGAAAAAAAAAACGATTGTATAAAAAGTTATTGTATAAAAACTTGAGAATTATCAATGGAATATAAAAAATTTTATAATACAGTATACAATAACTAATTGTGTAAGTGGAGGTGTTATGTGTAAGAATTGAAGAATGAGAAAGAATTAAACGAAATATGGGTATTTATAGGACTTTCATCATATACTGGAAATCTGTTAATATTAAAAAATAGATGTAAATTTTTGAATAAATAACGTCAAATCTCTTTTAATCTTTTATATATATAAATGTTGCTAAAAAAAGGTTTAAAAAGAATTAGATTTATTCTCATTAATTGCTATATGTCTATACAACTATTTCCATAATAATCACCAATCTCTTTATGTTTCCGTACTAATAAAACTATATATTTGGAAAACTTACTTTTAAATATACGATTTATTACATATTATTAATTTAGTCAATAAAAAAGAGCCCATCTCCATCAACTTAAATGTTGGTATATTATTTGTATATAAAAACGTATATTATGTAAACTTATTAATGGTATTACGGAATAATGCAATAATAGTCAACAAATACTTGAGGAAAATTTATTAAGATTCAAAATCTATTTACATAGTGATTTTATATATTTTCAATCAAATAAAGCAAAACTTATCGAAAGATTTATCGTTTATGTAAATTTGTTTTTTAAAATTGGTATTATGAATTTTATTGATAATTCAAATGAAATTAGATTGGAATTCGATTGAAATTCATCACAAAGAAAACCAACTGCCAATATAAAAAACATCGGTTCATTCCAAAAATAAAAATTCAAATACCAAACAATGTTCAATAGCATATAATGACTTGATAAAAGTTGGATGGTTATCCATAAACAATTGAAAAAAGATATATATTCAATAAGAAGAAGACGATAAAACAAATGAAGCGCCGTTCATATTATCAAATGAGATAAGGATCCGGATAAATCCCTTCTTCAAGAAGTTCATCCAATCTATTACTAACGCGCGCCGAATGCTTCATGAGAAACTCATAACTTCTTAGTGCTTTATACCAATCCTTACATACAGTTCTGAATCGACCAACTGATTTGAGAGGAAGCCTAAAAAAAATTTCCATGAGCACCAAATCGAACGGGATATTCTCCATAGTACGAACAAACCTATGACCCAAAAACACATATAATTACAAAATATAATTAGTTCTTTTACATAAATCAAAAGTGAGTGAGTATTACATAAGATATTTAGATACAACCTTCTTCCAGAAACACAAAAAGATAAGATAATATGATATGTATTGGAGGGAAATGTTATTGTTTCTTATATGAATAATTAATTATAAATGAATGAATCATCTTCAATACGTTAAGAATATGTTTAGAAATTATTGAAAGTTATATTTGGAAGTTATAATAAATATATAGTCTCTTAATGATTGGTAAAATAAATTTGATTAAATTGTCAATTTGATTAGCGTGATCATAAAGACTTTCAATGCATAAGAAGACTAACTTACCAAAAATCAAAATTTTTCTATAAAGTGTGTACAATAACTATGGAATGCAAACTTAAATTTGGCAGTTATTGACATTATATTTAAAATTGAAAAGCTACAAACAAATTTATATTACACAATGTTTATTAATTACAATTATTATAACGAATACGTTGAAATTCGTAATTTATTTACATATTTATAGATTTAATAATAAAAAATACATGAGCACAAATATATCAACCTATAAAATTATAAATTAAATTGTAACGGATTATTAATTTTAAACTACTAATTTACTGATGAATTTACTCGGTATTCAATATTAATTTAATTAAAGAATGGATGTTTTATACATTTATTACATAAAATCTTACAATTATAGAAATCATAGAGGAAAATTACAATACTTACAATATGATACAAAAGTTTACAACATATCAATTAATTAACAGTAATCATTCATACCATTATCATTGAAATATCCAAATTAGCAACGTTAAACGATTTACAAAACATCATCCAAAACGTTACTAAGCGATGATAAAAAAACATGTACATCACATGAAAAACTTAGTAATGTAACATATCGTTAATAAAACTAAAGTAGCGGACCAACATAAACAGACATAGTTAACAAAATAACCAAAAACCAAAACATAATTCCACTGTTTTGTAAACACCAAATAGCATTATACGGTTTTTAACCACTAACACATCCCATCTAACTTCACCGCCTCAATGGTAAATCAACATACCTTTACTTTTGACATAAACCATATGAAACTCGGAATCCCATCCCAACTGTTTGTCTCGAACAAAATGATTCATGCCAGAAACGTTGTACCTCGGACATCCTTGGGAGTGCTCGACACCAATGGAGACGTTCCAAGTTAAACAGCGGAGTCCTGGATAATCAAATCCATTTTACAATCCAAACCGTGCAATTGTGCCCACTTCTTTTTCAGGCGCTACGAATACCAATAAAACAATTTAAACATTTAAGTGATTAAATAGGAATCATCAAATTATAAAATATACAAAACACAACATACATTAGTACTATGAAAATGTAAAAATAAAAAACTTACATAATGATTGTCCACACGAAATACAACCGGTACTTCGTCATCCATATTATCTTCAACACCAACTACATGAATGGGTTTAGGCAAATCATCATCAGAAGTTCAATAACCTCATTTATAGGTTCTTTTTTTGTAGCATGTAGTTCTGGTGGTAGAGTTAATAGGGTAGGCTTGCAACAGAAAACACTCAACTCATAGTTCCTCAAATCAACCATCTCAAAAACAACCAAATGATGATCAGTAATAGACATCTCCTTTTTGATGCGACTCCAACCAGTTGTAATATAGAGTTCATCGTCAATAACCTTCATACGGACGAACCATTTACGATTACCTGAAGACCATACCACAGCAGGATATATCGGAAAAGTATTGAGCATCTTGTGATGAACAAACATCCTATTCACATACTACACGTGATATGCAAAACACATACAGCATGTCAGATGTTAAATATACATAACTTAAAATGTCAAACAAATGTAATTTAAATTGGATAAGTACCATGCAATTATCTCGGTCCTTTAGATGTCCAGGTTGGTAGTAGAAATACTCAGACGGCGCAAGAGATATATCTTGATAAAAGTAGATGAGACGAAAAGAAGATAAAGCTTCTTCAAATTGGAAAACCAACCAGGAATTGCATGGTAACTTCAAAGAAGTTACCATATCAAGCCAACCGTTATACAGATAGTAGTTGCCCGCGATCTTAATAATTTTTACTTTAAAAATCCTCCCATCTACAGTGCGGATATCAGCTTTCTTTTCCGGGTAGTCAAATGTTTTTATCCAGTCCCCATACAATGCCGGAAGTTTCTACACACAAACATAGTAGCTAATGTTAATAGTAATTATAAGATGTATAATCACAGACAACATTTTATAAAAATAATTATCCTGGTCAAATATTGTTATAGGATTAACACTAACCAACGATTTCCTGACGTTGTCACGTATACGAGAAGCGAATCCATAAACCATTTCAGCTTTCTACGGATGCCTGGAACATGACACGATAAGAGTTATAATTAGACCATCAAAACATAAGGGTACAACTATAATAGTTCAAAAAGGATCTTGAAATAAGCAAAATTTTACTACATTAACAAAATCAAAATTCTTCAAATACATTATGTAACAAACATTAAATGTAAAAATAATCAGAACACAATGCATTACTAAAAAATCAACAAATATTAACCTAGATTTATGTCATACCCAATAACCTCACCACTAAACAAAAAATAATCTCGACAATGATTGCCCTCTTCGGTTGAATCATAAATAAAGGATCAAGAACAAAAACCTATCCTTGTATTGAGTTTGAATATATATAAACAAAATCGGAACGGAATCAAACATTGAAAGTAAGTTCGTAAAATACAAAAATTTTCAAATACAATATAGTCATAACTATCAACAGTCAGCCAAATCAAAAAACAATACATTACTAAAATCAACAAATCTTAAACTAAATTTATGTAATAACCAATAACAGCACCAATAAAGAATAAACAATCTTCAAAAATGGTTTGGGTTTCCGGTTTAATAAAAAACAAAAGATCAAGAACAACAACAAATCCTTGTATAATATTGAAGATAAATCAAGAAAGTATGAAACGGAAACAATCTTTGAAACTAAATTACTTAAACAACATACACAAGAATCAGATTAGATATCGAATACTTTAAGATTACCGAAGAAGATTTCTGAGGAAGAATGGATGAACTGGATGAAGATCAAAGGGTTTCTTGTTTTGCGTGTAGAAGAAAGAGAAAGAACTGATATTTTTGTATGAATATTATGAGCCAAATCTATATTATATACGGATCCGTTTTTTTGCATGTCGGGTCGGAAACTTGTGCTATTCGGATGCCGCTATACCCAAGTAAGAAGGAGAATTTTTGGAGCCAAAACCAATTTCAAGAAGCCCTATGGTGATGCCACATCATTTCTCAAGCCCTCATAACATGACACATAAGCCCTTATTTATCATGTTTATATATATATATAGATTAGTTAAAAATGTTAAGTATAATAACTTAAATGTAGACTTGGGTTTTCCAACGGAGACTCAAGTTCAATTCCCACTTGTGTCATATTGGGGTGGATATTGTGCAATGATGGTGACAAACCCACCGAGGGGGGTTCGATCCTGAGCCACACCCCAGTTTTCATCCGGCTGTTACTTTAGCGAGGCATCTCGTGTGGAGGAGGTAAGGTTTCCGGGGGAACGCCAGTCTGACGAACCCAGCGCGAGCCCGGTTAAGACAACGTAGTCTGGGCAGATCTTGGCTAGGGCCGCCGTTTAGGCGGCGTGACATTGGGTCACTCAAAAAAAAAGTCACCATTCAAAAAAAAAAAAAAAAAAAACCATATCAGAAGATTCTTAAATTTTAAATTATACTTTTTATTTTTGAATCTTACATACTTTTGTTTCAAAAGCCGAAATAACTGAAAACCTGAACCGAACCGGTGTAAAAACCGAAAAAACCAACACCAAACGGTTTTTAAAAACCAAAAAACGATATTTCAGTTTCGGTTTTGATTTTGCCCAAAATCGAACCGTACCGTGCACACCCGTATAAAATATGTATGGATTTAGACGATGACATCATATCTTACATAGCTAGTTTGTAAGTCACATACGTGTCAGTACAGCTTATTCCGTAGCTAACAAACAACTTCTTTAATTATATATACTAGCAGGATGCCCGCGCGATGCGGCGGGAGTGACATATCGTATTGCGATATTCGTTTTTTGTAGTTTTCTTATTCATATAATATTATTGTAGCATTATTGTGATAGATATACATCAAAAGCGAAGTAATCGGGTAATCCATTTCATTGTGTTATGCATAGTTTGGTCGATTCGATTATTATCTTCAACCGAAGACGAAACCAAAGCCATCAGTTTGTCTATTTTAATAACAAATCGGTTTTCGGTTAATCACTTCGGTTTATTCAATTAGATTGACGATTTTTTGTTTGGTTCATTTAATTTCAGTTAATAGCAAAAACCAAATTTGGGCTAAAACTTTTGCTTAGAAATATATGAAATTGAGGTAAAAATACATGAAATGAAAGTATAAATATATGAATTGGAGATATAAAATATGAAATATATGAATTGGAGGTATAAAAACTAGAAATATATGAAAATATGAATGATTCAGTTTGGTTCAGCTAAATTTGGTTAAACGAGAGTACAAAAAATTGATAACCGGTTTTTGGTTAATTCGGTTTTCAGTTTTCAGATAACTTGGTTTTTGGTTGATTTCGGTTCGGTTTCATTTGTTTTCTGTTTGGCTTAGGTTAACGATTTAGTTATTGCTCACCGGAAAACCGAGTTTGGTTAATAACTGATAGGTGTGCTCACAATGCGACGGTAAATACAAATATTGCTATGGTGTGCATTGTTCGGTTGGTTAATTTATTATCCTCAATGGAAAGCGAGGTCATCAATTAGTCTATTTGATTAACCAATCTGTTTTCAGTTAATCAGTTTGGTTTATTCAGTTAGATTAATGATTTTTGGTTTGGTTCATCTAATATCCAAAACCAAGCTAAAATTTTTATTAGAAACACATGAAATTTAGGTATAAATATATGAAATGGATGTATAAGTATATGAAATGGAGGTATAAATACATAAAATGAGGTATAAATATGAAATACATGAACTACATGTATAAAAGCTATAAATATATGAAAATAATAGTGGTTCGGTTTAGTTAATTTTGGTTAAATGAGGGTATAAAAAATTGATAAGCATTTTTAGTTAATTCAGGTTTTGGTTAATCAGTTTTCAGTTAATTAAGTTTTTGATCGATTTCGGTTAACGATTGAGTTATTACTCACCCTTACACACCGTTAATCACATAACATATCATTTTTTTTTAATTTAAACACTATAGCAATACTATACTCAAATAAAAGAGAATAAAATACTCCTTTACATGGAGTAATTTAAAATATATATATATATTAACATAATAAAGAATTATGACCGTTTAAAAATTGTAGAGGGGAGTTAGTTTTTACAAGGGGATAAAGTGTAACTACCAACTAATTATATATAACTTTGTTAAAGACGAGAGATTAAAGTATAATCTAGATGAGATTATTAAATTAACAATATTTAATCACTTGGCATTCTGTAGCTTAAACATTCTAGGATAACGACCAAGTACATTGGGCTTTAATCACTTGTACAATAAGGCATCATCTACTTGTACCTTTTAATCCACAATTCAATACTGGACAAGATGACTATTGAAACGTCGATAAAAATGAGTAGGTCATCACACTACTTTTGTATTTTTTTTTAAAACATTATAGTTTAAAATATATGACAAAAATACGTAAAAAAATTTATACGTATGTTGTTGAGGGGAAAAATGTAACTAATTCCCATAATTATATTAAAACTCAAGGATTTATGTGTAATAAGACGAGGGCTAGAAATATAGTTATTGTTTAAAAGACGAATTACATGTATTTATAAATTAAGAGGATTTTTTTTTTTTTTATAATACCGTATAGATAACTAATGGGGCTTTTACATAGTCCAAATAGGCCCAAAACTCAATCCAAAATGGGCCAATAAGGCAGTCCGATGACATGACGATATCGCTACTGAAAAACCCTAATTGAGAAGCGCTAGCTACATATTATTTTCATAGCAGCCGTCTCTCTGCAGATCGAAGCCGGAGGAGGGTGCAACAATGGGTAACATTCTTTTCTTTCTATCAACTATCCGATGATAAACCCAGAAAAATATTCTTTGATTTTGTATATGTGGCTGTAACAACAGGTGCTTACACCTACGTATCGGAGCTATGGAGGAAGAAGCAGTCGGACGTGATGAGGTTTATGCAGCGGGTTAGGTGCTGGGAGTACCGCCAGCTTCCTTCCATTGTTAGGGTTACTCACCCTACCCGACCCGATAAGGCTCGTCGTATGGGTTACAAAGCCAAACAGGTACCCTTCTCTTCCTTTATCTTTTTGGATATCATAATTTCTTTTATGTTTTTTCTAGAAAGATCGAGTGTCAAATGATGGTTTGGGTATTTGCATTTGGGTAAATAATGATCTAAAGCTGATCCTGTATGGAGTAATTAAATGATGATATGTTTATGCTGGAGGTAAGGTTTGCCTACATCCCACCCTCCCCGGACCCACCAATAGCTTTGCTATTTGTGTGACTTACTGGCTACGGTGGTGGTTGTTGTTGTTTAATAAAAAGGTGTGTATCCAAATGACCAAGATACTATGAATGGAGGATGTTAGTTAACAAGTAGGTTAAAAACATTTCTTATGATGAGACTTAGCTCGTAGTTCATCTTTTACAAAATAAGTTTAAAAAACATGAGTGTTAAATGGACTAGTATGTGTTTTTCACTTTTTTTGGTTAAAAAGTTGTGTTGATTATTATATTCTTTTCACAAAATTAATAAATGTATTCAGGGCTATGTGATCTATCGAGTACGTGTGAGGCGTGGTGGAAGAAAGAGGCCAGTTCCAAAAGGTATTGTGTATGGAAAGCCAACAAACCAGGGTGTCACCCAACTCAAATTTCAACGCAGCAAAAGATCTGTGGCCGAAGAACGTGCTGGAAGGAAATTGGGTGGTCTAAAGGTTCTCAACTCATACTGGCTTAACGAGGTACGCTTCTGTTTTTTTATACATATGGTTCTGGAAGATGGCATTAAGTACAAGTTTTGAATGCAGGACTCGACCTACAAGTACTTTGAGGTAATCTTGGTGGACCCTGCACATGCTGCTATTCGCAACGATCCAAGGATCAACTGGATCTGCAACCCGGTGCACAAACACAGAGAGCTTAGAGGACTCACTTCCGCTGGTAAGAAATACAGAGGACTTCGTGGAAAGGGACATTTGAACCACAAGATGCGTCCATCAAGAAGGGCTACTTGGAAGAGGAACAATACTTTGTCTCTTCGCCGTTATCGTTGATCATTTATGCTGTGTTATTGTTCTGTCTTTTATCGACTTAGTGATATACTACTAAATTTTGCTGTTTTAGAATTCGGACTAATTTTGTGTCGGTTTTGATGGAAACTTTGCTTCGAGTTTGTTGTTTGAGACATTTTTGTTACTCTGTTTCAGTCATTTGATGGTGTTTATCAGTTTGGGATTTGGATTCTTTGGTTTAAATATTTTTCGGTTGAAACCAATAAACAAAGAAAAAAGTTTGCAAAACCGAACCAATAACCAAGTTTATTCGGTTTGGTTTTGGTTTTGGTTTCAAACTAAAAAACTTGAATTTTAATAAGATGGGTATTCATTGTTTTGGACTTTGTGTTCTTTGGTTTGGTTTGGTTTGCTAGATTTTGTAAATGGTTTATAAGGTTGTGCGAAGAGAAAATCCATGGCTAAATTATTACCTGATTTGGTTTGAAGATTTCTAGTATGTGATTAGTCACATGTTGATAAGAGTATATAGTGAAGCACGAAGATGATTAGTATGTTTTAAGTTCACATAATTTCATTTTATGACTAAAGATGAAATACAAATACCTTTAACGTATAAAACGCACCAATTGAAGGTGGCATTTTCTAATTATCAAAATTACTCTATAGATAATCTTGTAGAGTAATTTTGATTTTGTAGGGTAATTTTGTAAAACTATCTTGTAGGGTAATTTTGATCTTTGTAGGGTAATTTTGAAATGTATCATGATTACCCTACAAATGATCTTGTAAGCTAATTTTGATCTGAGTTAAATACTTAAATGCCCGGATAGTTCATGTGGTTTGGTATTTTTTCACCTTTGTTCTCTAATTTTCTAAAATTATCTCTATAGTCTAGGGGTGTGCACGGTTCGGTTCGATTATTAGCATTGTCCGTAACCGTAACCGAAGTCATCGGTTAATCGATTCGGTTAATTCGGTTAATTTGTCGGTTTTCGGTTCGGTTCGGTTAATTTTCGGTTAATATTCACTTCAAACAAGGGCTAATTTTTTTGCTTAGAAAATCATTTAGTGGAGGTATAAATACATGAAATAGATGTATAATACATGAAATGGATGTATAAATAAATGAAATTGAGGTATAAATGCATAAATAGATGTTTAAATACATAAAGTGGATGTATAAATAACTAAAAGGAAAGCATAAATAAATGAACTAGAGGTATTATTACATGACATGAAAGTATAAAATATGAAATACATGAAATAGACGTATAAAGCTAGAAATATATAAAAAAATAAATGATTCGGTTCGGTTTGGTTAATTTCGGTTAACTGATGGTAAAAAAATATCCGTTAACCAACTTTTGGTTAATTCGGTTTCGGTTAATTTCGGTTCGGTTTTGTCGGTTTTCGGTTTGGTTTCGGTTAACGGTTCGGTTATTGCACACCCCTACTTTATTCCCCAACTTTTCACTTTTTGTTCTCGGATAGTTCCTGACGTGGATAGAGGTTAGTTTTATTAGTTAAGTTGGTGTAAAATGAGTATAATGCTCTTAAGTAAAACAAAATAAATTAATTAAGTATTATATATAATACCAGCCACATATCTCTCTCTACCACGAATGGGCTTACAAAAAAGCTTGTTGGATAGGCGATTGCACTCTGAAGGTTAAATTCCCTCTTCTTTATCGCCTGGAAAATAAAAAAGCTTGCTGGATATCGGAACGTACAAAAATTGTTAATAATCAGCGGGTTATCGTAGCCGAATGGATTGATATTATGCAGGAAACAGAAGAGCTAATTCAATGGGTTTCTTTGTGCGAAATGGTGGCTGCTGCAGGAATAGAAGTGGGGCAGGACACTTGGTTTTGGGCTGGTAATATGGAAGCAGAATATACCACGAATGGGCTTACAAAGATGCTAATGCAGCGGACGGTGTACGAAGAATGTTTTGTCTTAAAGTGGGTTTCGTGGGTTCCAACGAAGTGTTTGATTATGGCGTGGAGAGCGGAAATGGATAGGATCCCAACAAAAGCGGCGTTAGTCAAGCGAAATATTGGCATTACGGATACGAGATGTCCCTGGTGTAATTGTTATGAAGAAACGGTGATGCATGTTTTGTCCGATTGTTTAATCGCTACCAATGTTTGGGATGGGATTGGTAGATGGTGCCGCTTAGACCCGATTTATGCGTTCGAGATTAAGGATCTGTTAGAAGTGTACAAGTCGATGAACGGAAGCAAGAAGGGGAAAAAGATTGTGCACGGGATTGTCATTGTCACCATGTGGTCGATGTGGAAAGCGAGGAATGATTCGATTTTTAATGGGAAGCGGCCTAACGTGGAAAACATCGTGGCGAGTGTAAAGTCTATCACGTTTTTATGGGCTAAAAGTAGATTAAAATGGTTTGGGCATGTGAAGAGAAGGCAGACTATGGCGCCAGTTAGAGCAGTGGAAAACTTTATTGTGGAGGGGAGAAGAAGTAGAGGCAGGCCTAAATTAACTTGGGAGGAGCGGATTAGATATGATTTGATAGAGTTGCATCTCTCTGAGGACATGATCCGGGATAGGGATTCGTGGAGACCTAGGATAAAGGTAAAGGACTATTAAGGGATAGCGTATAGGTAGCCTAGTTTTTTGTTAAGGGGGGATTTAGTACATGATTGTCTTTAGGTAACATGTGCATTGGTTATTTTATGATGCTATAAATGTTTATGTAGTATATGGCTTGCTCCTGTTGATATTTGGTAGTTTTATTTCACTTATGGTACCGTCTTTTCTGCTTGTATCACGTCTGTTTGTTCGTATGCTTTTGTTTTTGAGCCGGTGGTCTTTCTGGAAGCAGCCTCTCTACCTGATGTCTGTCGTTAAGGACATGCAAAAACCAACTAAACTATGTAAATAGAGTAAGTCGGATATCGAACCAGAGAAGGATTGTGGAAAGTGTTATTATGCTAAGTATTTAATTAACTAATGCTAAGAAATAGAAATCAATTGAGAATTTGATTGTTTGAGAGAATTGTCTAAGTTAATGAATAAAAACTAAGGTTTAAACCAATAGGTGAGAAAATGGTTCCTCCAGATTTCAGGTTTTCCAGTTAACTTCAACTATGTGATTAATCGTCACCTACATAGACATAGGTGTTAAACCTGATTAACTAATTGTGATAACCAACGACTAAGTACTCCGGTCAATACATAACGGAAGGTTATCGAATGATTATCAATTACACTTACAAACCCTAACCCCATGTCAAATATATCCCAATTACTAGAACTCTCGGGAACTGAATGCTTAGAAATTAAGGTTTAAATAAATGCAATTGTTTACAACCAATAAATCAAATCAAGTTAAAGTGAAAAGCATCGAATGCTTAGATCACTAAGATAAAACGATTGTAGCAAACACATAGTATCCATTAACTTACAAAAACCCTCCGTCCGGAGGAAACCACAGAAAGTTTAGCCACTCATCTCGGTTAAATGATCTTCACAAGCTTGATTAATAATTAATACCATCATCTTGATTATAATATAATAAAAAAGAATGATGACAAAAATTATTTGAATGAAAGCTTCAAATTCACGTGATGTACCCTTCTTAGGGTTTTCTAGTCAAAGGTAATGATGATGTGTGGTGATATTTTATGCTTTTGCCTTGACTTTCTTGTGCACTTGAAGATGATGATAATTGTCTTCTAGATAATCTCTCCCAAAAAGTGACGGCTGCCTTCTGTTGATGTGTGATGGTGTGTGCCGCCCCCCAAGACAAAAACCTTCACGTCATGTTGTATGATTTATTTGATGTTGCCTTGTATTCGTGGGCCCCCAAGAATGAGTATGCGTCCCCCCCCTTTTTTTTCTTTTGCTGACTTCATGAAATCGTAGGCTACAAACATAAATCGTAGGCTACAACTTCATATCTCTGTTTGAGCATAATAAATAAACCATAAGCTACGAAAATCAACTGTAGCCTACGATTTCAAATATCTGTCCATAATTCCACATATCATGAAGAGCTCGTGAGTTACAGAAAGTCCCTTGTAGCTTACGATCATGGCACTTCTCCTCTTTTCTTCTTCATTTTTAACTTTCATCAAATGACAGATTGGTCCTTATACTTTGTTACTTCCAATTTCTTTTTTTTTTCTTGCACATATAAGCTCCAAACCACTTTCATAAATTAACGAATTAGTCCCCAAACTTCACTATTCCACACTTCATCCACTCGTGAGCATTCATAGCACCCGAACAAGCTTTAACATCCATTCTTGAGCCGCAATATCCCATCCTATGCTCACACTTTCATCTTTAACCCTCGTAAATGCACCGATTTACGTACTTTACCTGCAAAACACCAAATTCTCATAGTTATCTCATTCCAAGCAATTAGACACATCAAATGCACATAGAACATGATATTTAGACATTCTAAAGCTCGGGTTTCACCCTCTCCATCACATTCCCACACTTGCCTTTGCTTGTCCCCAAGCAAACCAACTAGAACTAATCACCATAGCAACAACACCTCTAAACTCCCTTAACCGGTTCAACCTGTTCAGTCCCAAGTCATACCTATCCCATAGACTGACACAATCGAGATTGACAGTTTGACAAATAAATGATGCAATTTCAAAACTCAAGACTTGTCTATCTAAAACTAACATGTTTACAATTAAACACATGCTACACACCCCTCACAATGTACTCTCCTCTCGGGTTAATATCTGGACTAGCGTGTAAGGTGCTAGTATATAAACACTCAATAAGCAAACATGAAATCCTGTAATCATAGGCTTGTATGACAATCACACCTCCACTGTATCACCTAACACAACACATATCAAAAGGACTTTCGGGTTTTCGGTTAAGGGTAAAGGTAGGAATATATTTTTGGGTTCTTTTTCTTTTCTAATTGACTCACAAATAATAACCAAACCGTGATAACTTTATTCAAACACAACTTATACTATTGGGTTGGTTTCTACCCAAGAACATAGACGATATTCATACACTTCTGTTTTTTTTTTTTTTTTTTTTCATTTTTTTTCATTTTCCTTCACATATTTTTCTATTCTTCTTTTTTCTTTTCTTTTTCATAGCAATATCATCACGGTCAGGTTTTCACAATAGACAATGGGCGAACAAACGAAAGGTAGTTAGGCTCAACAGGGCTACTAAGGGAAATTGGCGAATAACGCAAAAGAAGCACAAACACAAAAGGTGTAACAGGGAATCCTAATGCCTTTATCATCTATGTGCATATGTCAAATCCACAGTCTCAGCATGCATCGAATCATACAAGTTCTAACACAAAATAACACGTAGCCTGCACTCAACAAACGAATTTCATATAATGTCTCCTATCCGTCTACAGGCTCAAGATCTCACCAAGAAAAGGTAAAAAGGTTGACGACATGTAGCATATGCAATTTAAATATGCTACCCCTAGATAGACATCTCTTTTTACTCATTTTCTATAAAAACAATTGTCAAACCTACTCTCATGAAACTTAAAGGGACAACCATGACAAGGGACTAATCTAGTGTACTACCGGTAAGAAGCCTGTTAGTGATTGAAACTTCAGGTTTTCGTATCCAATTAGCTTGTTTAAGACGATGAAAAATTTTTAAAATTTTCAAAATTTTCAATTCAATTTTTTTTCATTTTCATCGATTTCAACCACTTTCAATCTCTTCAAAGCTTTATCCACGAATCCCTTCCCGGGCTCCCCCATCCCCACACTTGGGATACATTGTCCCCAATGTATGGTGCTTTTAAAATATACGCCCGGGAAACAAACCAACTATCCTAAATAAGCGACTAACTCATCACAAACAAACCAAACAACACACATCCCATAAAACAACGCATAGTTTAAACACCACCAAGTACAAAACATGAAACGAAAGATAAAAAGACAATTAGTCGTTCAGAAGGGAAAAAAAACACATGGACCTGAACATGTCAAAGAGCGCTCAATGATATGATGGACCCGGCGGTCCACCACGATATCCACCCAAATGCTCATAAAATGAGCTCATATAAAAAATATCCGCTAAACCTCCTTGCGGACCTTGCTGCGACTGAGAAGAAGACGACTGAGCTGTATGTGGTTGACTTTGACGAGCCGAGTAATCATAAGGTGGAGGTCGATATGGGTAGGAGCTTTGAAAATGCGGCGCCGAGTATTCTCTTGGCAACCACATCGATCCATGAACCTGGGGCATCGGAAGACGGGGCATACCTGGCTCATATGGCTGCAACTGACTGAAGTCCACATGAGGTGGATTCTCGCAAAATGGAACTCCATTATAATAATTGAAATACTGGCGCGTTTGGTTGTCGTCATACGCCCTCATGTTCAATTCCATTTCATTGCTGATGTGACGTGCCCGGTCGGCACGTCGTAGAAATCCCATCATCTCCTCATGTTGTCTCTCTCTACTTTCCATTGACTCCCGATGTTGCCTCTCCCTACTTATTTCCAACCGCGAGCCTTGATCATACAAACACTGTTGCCACCTGTCCCAACCCGCATATTCTGGCGGTTGGCTACTCTGCACCCTTGCCTGCATATCGTCGTCAAACACTCCCCAAGAGTAATCTGATTGCCGTGGCCCCTCATGCTGCCCACTTCCATTCTGATGTCTGTCGTTAAGGACATGCAAAAACCAACTAAACTATGTAGATAGGATAAGTCGGATATCGAACCAGAGGAGGATTGTGGAAAGTGTTATAAGGTTAAGTTTTGATTAACTAAGACAAAAAAAAAATAAAAAAAATAAAGCTTTGTTGTGAGTTGATTGATTATCTAAAATTACAAACTAAAAAGTGAAGTTTAAATCAATAGAGAAACAATGGTTCCTCCAGATTTCAGGTTTTGCAGCTAGATTCAGTTATGTGTTTAATCGAAACACTTACATAGACATAAGTGTTGAATCTAATTAACCAGTTGTGATAACCAACGACTAAGTACTCCGGTCAATACATAACGGGAGGTTATCGAATGATCATCAATTACAATTACAAACCCTAACCCCATGTCAAATATATCCCAATTACTAGAACTCTCGGGAACTGAATGCTTAGAAATTAAGGTTTAAATAAATGCAACCGGTTACAATTGATTAATCAAATCAAAGATGAAAAGCATCGAATGCTTAGATCACCGAGTTAAACGATTCTCACAAACACATAAAATTATCCAACTTACAAAAACCCTCCATCCGGACGAAACCACTAAAACAACTAGCCGCTCATATCGATTGAGTGATCTTCAAGAGCTTGATAAATCGTTGGAACCGTCCTCTAAGTGGCGGCTGTTCACCTCCAACTTCTCTTACTTGCAAACCCGCTTCTCGCCTCAACCTCAATACCTCTTCATCACTAGAATCCAAATCGTCCATTTCGCCTCGACTTGGAGGTTGCTTCCCCCACTGCAACACCTTCAATTTAGCTCCATCTCCGAACTTGATTTTTATCCAGAACTTGGTTTTCATATAGGTTACTCTATCCCCATCACACGTCTCAGCGATTGACCACGTAGCATGTGGCTTTTGAAAAGCCTTTTCAGAAATCGGTACCACCCTTTGTTGCCGAAGAAAAACACTAATCAAACGGGCATGCGGAATCAGCTTCTTTTGTCTTTTGTTCCGGCTTTGCCATATATGAAGCATCACCAACTGCCGAAACGACAAATGAATTTGCCCCGTCATGAGAGCATAAAGCACCAACAACTCCCATTTCCGTATACCCATCATATCCCCCAACCGGGGTGCTACATTCGACAATACCAAACTCAATAACACCCTCACCAATGGCTTGAGGTTGTCTCGCTTCAGTGTGACCCCTTTTTCCAGCAAAAACAATTCCGAGAACATTACATTTTCAGCCACAATATCCTTCGGGTCACTGAAGTAATCCTTTTCTTTGATATAAGTGTAGAAGTTATCCCCCTTAGAATCAAGTTTTGCAATTTGGCTCAACGAATCCAAAGACATGGTCGCCGGCTTCCCATTAACTTTCCCTGTCAATGTGACGGTTCTTGGCGGATCATTGCCATCATCCTTCGTTAGTGTACTTAGCCACTCTGTAACGCTTTTAAGATACACCTCTCCACTCTCGTTACCTCGAAAGCCCAACACTTCTTCCCAACCGAGTGCAGCAAATTTTTCATACAACCCCAACATCCGTAGATCGGTTATATTGATGCGCTTCTCGAAACAAGTATTTGTTCTAATAGAATGTGTATCGCCCATCTTTGCATAGAATAACTCGGCTTGGTATGCTGCATTTTGCTTATGCAAAGGTCCATCTCTCCACGTAGGGTGGTAAGGAACATCACCGTGCCCTCGTGGAGGTTGAACAAAATCATCTACTGGCGTTTCCCTAATCTCAATCCCGGTTCCCGTCCTTGCTCTTTTCGACCCAACCGCTACATTCTCTACTGATTGAGTTTCCTTTTCCTTTCCTTTGCGTTGTTTAGCCATCTACAATCACACAACGACAACCAAACACCTCAAGTTAATTCGAATCAGTGGATATTAATATGCTAGAACAAGTGTATAACCTGTGAGACCTCCCCACACTTGTTCTAAACCATGGCTCAACTTGTTACTAGTTAAATCATTACCCAAAATAATTTCAATTCACAAATTCAGTCCAAAACTCATAATGTGGTTCATTAACTAGCTTAAAAAAAAACTTAACAACATCCCCTTAAGCCCTAACATCAATCCAACCCCTCATATAGCAATTTTGCCCCGTTTCAATTCATTAACCAAGATAAAATCAGGATTTCATAACCTATTACATGCTCATTTAACCACTAAATGACTAAACAACCAAGAACAAAGCATGAATATAGCAAAAAATACCTTGACTTCATCAATTCAGAGCAAAATTGTAGTAAAAATCATACCTTTTTAGTTTAGAAAGGCTAGAGAACACTTAGAGAGCTTGTTTATGAAGTTTGAGCAAAAAGCCCCAAATTTGAATTTTTAGGGTTCTTCGAGCTCGACTTGATTCGTGCAAATCTGGGCGTTTTCGGTGAAAACCGAGGGCAAGGTTTTGTTCCTCTCGAAAAATTAGCCAAGTTAGGCTCTTGAATCACTCGATTTGGTGGAGAAACAAGAAAGTTATGAAGCTTGAAGATTTGAGATGGTTATGGAGGTTTTTGGAGTTCTTAGGAAGAAGATGAAGATATGTGACAAAATTAGCCAAGCAGATTCGTGTTTTATTTCTTTACAAGTTGGGTTTTTTTTTTTTTTTAAAAACTTTGGGTCATACCAACCCGACCCGGGTCCACCACGTCCCACATCTATTTGCGATCGTAAGCTACGGTTTCAAAACCGTAGCTTACGGTTTGAATTTGCTGTTCATTATGTGTTCTCAACTGTAGGCTACGAGTTGTAACTCGTAGCTTACAGTTCCCTTTGTGCATGTGACAGAATTTCTGACTCGTAAGCTACGGTTTCAACTCGTAGCTTACGGTTTACTTCAAATTTTTTTTTTTTTTTTTAATTTAAATTTTTTTTTTTAATGGTTTAAAAGGCTTTTGTTTGTATCTAAGACCCATGTGCCCTTTTTATTTTTCAAAATTGTTTTATAAACCGAATGATTCGGTTTCTCATTCACAAGCCCGCTCCACCCCCCGAAAGAAAATCGTGTCGTCCTCGACACACAACTGATATTAGCGACATACCTGGGCATTTTCAACGTCCCCACACTTGCTTGAAGCTGTGGGTATACTCACAAACAACCTCTTTAACCATTTAAAACAAAATAAAACTAATAAACAAAAACAAAATAAATATGTACCAAACATCCGGGTTGCCTCCCGGTAGCGCTAAGTTTTAGTCTTCAGCCGGACTTCTCAAGACCCTCAGTCGGTTGTGTATTCCGGTGCGCTTTCAAGAAAGCTCACCTCTTCGGGTAACGGATTCAAATCATCACCGTCTAGATACGGTTTCAACCGATGACCATTAACTACTTGTCTGCGTTGGTCCTTCGGATCCTCGATTTCCACATCCCCGTATTGTCCGACTCGTGTAATGACAAACGGTCCGGTCCATTTACTCCTTAATTTACCTGGAAACAATTTAAGGCGAGAGTTAAATAACCAAACTCTTTGACCTACCGAAAACGTCAAACGCCTCAGCTTTGCATCGTGCACCGCCTTCATCTTGTCCTTGTATGCAGCGGCGGTGTCATACGCCTCATTGCGTAATTCCTCCAATTCACTCAATTTCAACAACCTGTGGGCACCTGCATCAGAATAGTCAGTATTCACTTGTTTAACAGCCCACAAAGCACGATGTGCAATCTCTAATGGTAAATGGCAACCCTTTCCATACACCAAACGATAGGGTGTAGTGCCAATAGGAGTTTTATAAGCGGTGCGATATGCCCATAAAGCGTCATTCAGTTTAGATGACCAATCCTTTCGATCAGTTCGCACCGTCTTTTGCAAAATTTCTTTAATTTGCCTGTTCGACACTTCAACCTGTCCACTCGTTTGTGGATGATATGGTGTAGCAATTCGATGGTCAACGCCATACCGTTTTAAGAGTTTGCCAAAATTAAAGTTTTTAAAGTGGGATCCTCCATCACTAATTATCACCCGAGGAACCCCGAACCTGGAAATGATGTTTGAATGGACAAACTTGCAAACAACGGTATGATCATTTGTCTTAGTGGCAACTGCTTCAATCCACTTTGAAACATAATCAACCGCCACTAAGATGTATAGGTTACCATTCGAATTGGGAAACGGTCCCATAAAATCAATTCCCCAAACATCAAAAATATCAACAACCAAGATTGGTTGCATTGGCATTTCATCCCTTTTTGAAATCCCACCCATCTTTTGACAATTCGGACAATGTTTAACAAACTCAAATGCGTCTTTAAACATGGTTGGCCAATAAAGACCAGCTTCAAGAACTTTATGGCCTGTCTTTTGTCCGCTAAAGTGACCGCCACATGCAGATGAGTGAGCATGCTGTAATACATCCAAGAACTCTGTCTCGGGCACACATCTTCTAATAATCTGATCAGCACCAATTCGGAACAAGTCCGGTTCATCCCAAATATAATTCTTCACCTGCGACAGGAATTGTTGCTTCCTACGCTTATTCCACGCATCCGGTATCGTACCTGAAACAAGATAATTTGCAAAGTTAGCATACCAAGGTCCGGAACTCGCAGCCATTATAAACTCATCCGGAAAATGCTCATTGATCTCGGGTGTGAACTCCTCTACTTCAACCGGTAGTCGTGACAGATGGTCAGCAACTACATTTTCACACCCCTTCTTGTCTCTAATTTCGAGATCAAACTCTTGCAAGAGTAGGACCCACCGAATCAGTCTCGGTTTGGCGTCCTTTTTCTCCATTAGATACCTGACTGCACTATGATCAGAGTAAACAATTACCTTGCTTCCACAAATATAAGACCGGAATTTATCCAAAGCATAAACAACAGCAAGCAACTCCTTCTCCGTTGTGGTATAATTCAACTGAGCATCGGAGAGGGTTTTGCTTGCGTAGTAAATAACAACCGGCTTCTTATCTACTCGTTGGCCAAGTACGGCCCCAATAGCGAAATCGCTTGCATCACACATTATTTCAAATGGCTTTGTCCAATCAGGTGATTGCAAAATTGGGGCTTGTACTAGTTGTTCTTTTAATGCATTAAAAGCGTCTAAACATTTATCATCGAATTCAAATGGAACGTCTTTTAACAATAGATTACATAAAGGTTTCGTTATAACACTAAAGCCCTTAATAAATCTACGGTAAAAGCCGGCGTGTCCTAAAAAGGAACGAACACCCTTGACATTAGTAGGGGGAGGTAAAGTAGAAATAACTCTCACTTTTGCTCTATCGACTTCTATCCCCTTACTTGACACGACATGTCCTAACACTATACCCTCTTGAACCATAAAATGGCTCTTCTCCCAACTGAGCACTAGATTCGTTTGGACACATCTCTCTAATACCCTAGATAGTTCATCTAAACATGTATCAAATGATGACCCAAAGACCGAAAAGTCATCCATAAATATCTCTAGGGTGTCCCCAACCATATCCGAGAATATGCTCATCATACACCTTTGAAAGGTGGCTGGGGCGTTGCACAACCCAAATGGCATTCGCCTAAATGCGAATGTGCCATAGGGGCATGTGAAGGTGGTCTTTTCTTGGTCATCAGGGTGGATAGCAATCTGATTATACCCTGAATAACCATCAAGAAAGCAGTAAAATTTCTGACCTGATAATTTTTCGACAATCTGGTCAATAAAGGGCAAAGGAAAGTGATCCTTTGATGTGGCAGCGTTTAGCTTCCGGTAGTCGATACATACCCGCCACCCAGTTACCGGTCGGGTGGCTATCTGCTCACCATTATCACCCTTGACAATCTGAATGCCTGCTTTCTTCGGCACCGTTTGGGTTGGACTCACCCACGCGCTATCTGAAATGGGATATATGATCCCATTGTCCAACCACTTGATTACCTCTTTCTTTACCACTTCCCGCATGTTAGGATTAAGCCTCCTTTGTGTATCCCGTGCAGGCTTCGCATCTGCATCAGTAATAATTTTATGCATACAAACAGAAGGACTTATACCTTTCAAATCAGCGAGAGTCCACCCGATCGCAGCTCGGTGGGCCTTCAGCACTTTCAGTAGTGCTTCTTCTTGTTCTTTCTCCAAATTAGCTGCAATAATTACCGGGAGAGTCTGATCCTCTCCTAAGAACGCATACTTTAGATGCGCTGGCAGCTCTTTCAACTCTACCTTTGGTGGGCTGACTAGGGACGGTTTCAACCCTGAAGAAATCTCAGCTGGAAGGCTCTCCACTTGATGAGACCATGGAGGCCTTCTCTCTTGCACCGCTTGTGCTTCCAACTTCCGAACTTCCTCTTCCAAATCACACATGTGATTTTCTTCTACCCTGTCACAAAACAAACAACACTCGGGCACCTCATCCTCAACATGAGGATCACATCCATCTATAATATCTGCCATGAAACATTCATCACTTTGAAACATGTCAGAAACATTAGAAAACACATTCAATCGGACCTTTCTATTGCCGAATGTCATATCGACTGTGTCGGTGCGACAATCGATCTGAGCATGTGCAGTGGCTAAGAAAGGTCGGCCCAAGATAACATTTGGTTGATTGTTTTTATCAGCAGAAACATAATCTAGCACCAAAAAGTCTACAGGGAAAAAGAACTCTTCCACCTTAACTATCACATCGCGAACTATCCCTCGAGGAAGCTTAGGGGTCAAATCTGCCAACACAACAGTTGTGTCGGCACGACGCAGTGGACCAAAATCATATTGGTCGTACAAGCTTCCCGGAAGGATACTCACGCTAGCTCCGAGATCCAACAACGCCCTACTCATTTTAAAATCGCCAACTTGTATAGAAATTAAAGGCGTCCCGGGATCTCGTAGCTTAGGTGGAAGGACCCCATTCAATACGGCACTAACTGCATCAGTGAGATCCACTTTTTTAGGGACTTTGTGCTGCCGTTTTTGAGTGCACAAATCCTTTAGATACTTAGCATAAGCCGGAACCTGTTTAATGGCGTCGATTAGGGGTAAGTTGATTTTTACTTGTTTAAATACCTCTAAAATTTCCTCCGGTTGAGGTCCCCTTTTATTGATTATTTTCGTGTTACCCGGATCCTTCAAGGCTTCAGGAAAGGGAGGTAGAATATGTTCCCCTTCCTTAGCCTTGAGTGGTTCAGAAGTTGTAGGTCGGGCGTTTTTACCATTACTTTTAACAATGTTAGGTTCCGACTCATCGTCACTCTCACCATTTTCACCTAAATCCTCCACCACACCATCCACGAACTGTGGTGGAGTGTCAACCTTGTGATAATTCCTACCACTACGTAAAGTACTTACCTGGCCAACTGGACTGCCCTTCTTTTGATGAGCGGGATTTGGTGTTGTATCACTTGGTAGTTTCCCACTATTCTGTTTCAGCTCCTTCACATCGGTTGCAAGTTGGGCCATTTGTGTAGTTAATGATTGAACGGCTTTCTCTCGCATCTCCTCCTTCTGAGCAAGATTTTTCAATTCAAGTCTTTGACTCTGTAAGTCGAGCTGAATTGATTTCAACATCTCCATCATATCGTTACCCCCCGAAGTATTAGACGACCCAACTTGTCCTCTTTGATCATTTTGGTAGCCACCTTGAAAGTTGCCCTGAAATCTGTTCTGATTGAAGTTTCTTTGACCACCAGACTGATTGTTGCCTTGAAATCCCGGATTTTGCTGATTATTCGCATTCCCATAGCTAAAATTCGGGTGATTTCTAAGGCCCGGGTGATATGTGTTGGATTGCATGTTGAAATTTCTTCCACCACCCCCACCTTGCACATAGTTCACATCTTCATTTTCACCAATTATGCCTGGGCATTGATCCGCTATATGCCCTAGATCTCCACAATGCCCACACAATGGAAACTGACCATTTACCTCCGGTGGATTCTCTACTGCTCTCACTGTCGAATGTCGTGCACTTCTAGAGGATTGAGCCTTGCGTTTTGACGCCCTTGCGTTTCTCTCCAAATATTCCCAATCATCTTCTTCGTAATTCATTCCAAAAGTGCCATTGGATATTGAATTTACATCCCTGGCATCTTCATCGGTTAGGCCTTCGTGGAATGTATTAATAAGCTCCCATAAATATATCTCGTGATGTGGACAGTTCTTGAGCATCATTTTGAAACGATTGAACGCTTCGTGAAATAACTCACCGGGTTGTTGTCGAAACGCTCGAATATCCTTCCTTGCATTGTTAGTACGCAAATGAGTATAGAACTCATCTAAAAATTGTTGCTGCATTTCGCCCCATGTGAAGATCGAAGCTGACGGTAGCGAATGAAACCATTGCTGTGCTTTGTCTTCAAGTGTGAATTGGAAAAGTACCAATTTCACATCATCAACTGAGAACCCTTGGCTGCTGATTGTGTTGCAACGTGCATCATATGCAGCAATGTGTAGATATGGTTCTTCATGTGCGTGACCATGAAACTTAGGCAGACTGGATATTGATTGTGTTCGTACTTCGAATGACCGCCCTCCTTGTAGTTGCGGAATCACAACCGGTGATGGGTTGTTAACTATAGCAGGCCTGAAGTGGCTCTCTATACCTCTAACTGGACCTTGATTATTTCGACGTGGAATTCCTTCCGGTAAAATCACTGGTCGGTGTAAGTTTCGTGGCAGCGGTCTTGCCTGACCCTGCATCTGAGGTGCCGGCGGTGGTAATGGAATGTCCACTACCGGCCTTCTCGGAGCAGGTTGCTGATGGAGTGGGTCAGGTTGATGATATTGTTGTGGCATCTGTTGTATAGGCGTTGGTTGCACATATTGTTGATACCCTACGTTCCCTTGATTGACTCTCTCAGTTGCACCCAATCCGACTGTTTGCCTCTCATAGCTACCCGTGTTAACCACTTGTCTCTCGTTCTGACCCATGTAGTTATCATATTCCTCGTAGCCATCATCAAAATCACCTGAGTTATTTCCTTGATCATAAATGGTTGATCTATAAAGATTTGGCATTGGCTGACTTTGCTGTGAAATAACCGGTCGAGTGGCTTGCGGAATTGATGTTGCATTAGGTGCTTGAGTTTGAATCGGTGATGGAGTGTCATCAGGAATGATTCTAACGTAAGGAGACGACTGCTGTAAATTGACAGTCTGGGTTGTAGTTGGGTGTTGAAGAGATGTTGTTTGGGTGGAAGTTGGTTGATTGTTATCAAAGTTTGGGAAAAAGGTTGAGAATGATGGTACTGGAGATGTAGAAGTAGGTTGTGTAGATTGTGTTGGTGGTGGTATAGTAGTGTTTGGTGAAGGTTGGGTAGGTGTTGGCGAGAATTGTTGTGGTTGTGAAGTTGCGGGTTGTTTCTCCGGTGTTGCTAAGTTCTCCATTGTTTTAAATGTTGGTATAGGTGATTGTAGGATCTTGTTCTCACGATGTAGTACTCGCTTTGTATGCTTTACTGTTCTCTCGATCTCTGGGTCGAACACTAATGGTGATGACTTCCCGGAATTCCGAGTGTGATGCATACACTTCCTAGATCACCTGCACAAACAAAAACAAGAAAACCTCGCGTAAATCCGAACAAAACAGAACAAACTAGAAAGACACTATTTTTGGATTTTTGGATATTTAACTAAACTAGAACTTAACACTAAGCACTTTGCGCACGCCTCCCCGGCAGCGGCGCCATTTTGATGTCTGTCGTTAAGGACATGCAAAAACCAACTAAACTATGTAAATAGAGTAAGTCGGATATCGAACCAGAGAAGGATTGTGGAAAGTGTTATTATGCTAAGTATTTAATTAACTAATGCTAAGAAATAGAAATCAATTGAGAATTTGATTGTTTGAGAGAATTGTCTAAGTTAATGAATAAAAACTAAGGTTTAAACCAATAGGTGAGAAAATGGTTCCTCCAGATTTCAGGTTTTCCAGTTAACTTCAACTATGTGATTAATCGTCACCTACATAGACATAGGTGTTAAACCTGATTAACTAATTGTGATAACCAACGACTAAGTACTCCGGTCAATACATAACGGAAGGTTATCGAATGATTATCAATTACACTTACAAACCCTAACCCCATGTCAAATATATCCCAATTACTAGAACTCTCGGGAACTGAATGCTTAGAAATTAAGGTTTAAATAAATGCAATTGTTTACAACCAATAAATCAAATCAAGTTAAAGTGAAAAGCATCGAATGCTTAGATCACTAAGATAAAACGATTGTAGCAAACACATAGTATCCATTAACTTACAAAAACCCTCCGTCCGGAGGAAACCACAGAAAGTTTAGCCACTCATCTCGGTTAAATGATCTTCACAAGCTTGATTAATAATTAATACCATCATCTTGATTATAATATAATAAAAAAGAATGATGACAAAAATTATTTGAATGAAAGCTTCAAATTCACGTGATGTACCCTTCTTAGGGTTTTCTAGTCAAAGGTAATGATGATGTGTGGTGATATTTTATGCTTTTGCCTTGACTTTCTTGTGCACTTGAAGATGATGATAATTGTCTTCTAGATAATCTCTCCCAAAAAGTGACGGCTGCCTTCTGTTGATGTGTGATGGTGTGTGCCGCCCCCCAAGACAAAAACCTTCACGTCATGTTGTATGATTTATTTGATGTTGCCTTGTATTCGTGGGCCCCCAAGAATGAGTATGCGTCCCCCCCCCCCTTTTTTTTCTTTTGCTGACTTCATGAAATCGTAGGCTACAAACATAAATCGTAGGCTACAACTTCATATCTCTGTTTGAGCATAATAAATAAACCATAAGCTACGAAAATCAACTGTAGCCTACGATTTCAAATATCTGTCCATAATTCCACATATCATGAAGAGCTCGTGAGTTACAGAAAGTCCCTTGTAGCTTACGATCATGGCACTTCTCCTCTTTTCTTCTTCATTTTTAACTTTCATCAAATGACAGATTGGTCCTTATACTTTGTTACTTCCAATTTCTTTTTTTTTTTTCTTGCACATATAAGCTCCAAACCACTTTCATAAATTAACGAATTAGTCCCCAAACTTCACTATTCCACACTTCATCCACTCGTGAGCATTCATAGCACCCGAACAAGCTTTAACATCCATTCTTGAGCCGCAATATCCCATCCTATGCTCACACTTTCATCTTTAACCCTCGTAAATGCACCGATTTACGTACTTTACCTGCAAAACACCAAATTCTCATAGTTATCTCATTCCAAGCAATTAGACACATCAAATGCACATAGAACATGATATTTAGACATTCTAAAGCTCGGGTTTCACCCTCTCCATCACTACCCCCAAGGGATAGAGGTAAGGCTTGCCTACATCTCACCCTCCCCTGACCCTACCACTAGCTTTGCTATTGGTGGGATATACTGGGTACGGTTGTTGTTGTTGTTGTTGTAGGGTTGTTTGGAAGGATTGGTGTCGTTTTCCATTGTATATGTTGTAATTGTTGTGTGAGCCGTCGGTCTTCGATTTGAAGTCCGGTCTTGGCGTTTTGTAATGAAAGCTTTTTTTCCAAAAGGGTGTACCTATTGGCACACCAATGTGCATATATGCACACCAAAAAAGTGGTTTTTTGTCTTATATGCACACCCTGCAGTGTCGAGCTGTGGCCAAAGCGTGGCGGTTTGGTCCGGTCAACCAGACAAAGACTGACGGGTGTTTGACGTGACCGGACCAAAACGCCGTGCTTTGGCCGCGTTTTGGTCCTGTCAACCAGACACCCGGTCAGTTTTTTGTCTAGTTAACCGGACCAAAACGCGGCCAAAGGTCGGCGTTTTGGTCCGGTCAACAGACCCGTCAGTCTTTGTCTGGTTGACCGGACCAAAACGCCGCGCTTTGGCCACAGCTCGACACTGCAGTGTGTGCATATAGGACAAAAAACCACTTTTTAGGGAGGCTATCTACACACCAAGTGTGTAGATAGTTTGAGCCTTCCAAAAAAACATATCTCTCTCTACTCCCTCCCTCTCTTTCTCTCTCTCTCCTATGAAAAACCATCACCACAACCACCATCACCTCCACCTCCACAGCCGCCATCACCTCTCAGCCACCACCACCACCATCACTGCCAAAACCAGCACCGCTGCCTTAAATATAAATCGCTGGAAAAACATAACTCATCGGAGAAGATGATCGGGTGTGGGAAATATGAACTCTTGAAAAGTGGGACCCACCTTTAATTGTTTTTGTTTTTTCAAAATTTTACGTATTATGTTTTTTATTGACAAAGGCAGTTTGGTCATTTCACCAAAACTTAACAGCATAAATAGATGAAGTTAAAGAAGGTAGACTATAATAAGAGTAAATTACAAGTTTTGTCCTTTATGTTTGTCCCAAATTTCAGGCGCTGTCCTTTTGGCTAAAAGTTTACAGGCGGTGTCCTTAATCTTTTAAAATCTTGCATGTTATGTCCTTTAGGCCAAACCCAGTTTGAATTTTTAGTTAAATCTGGTCATGTGCCTTGCACATGAGGGTATTGTTTTCATTTCATCTCTTCAAAGACTATTGTGTAAAAAAACTTATGTTTAGGGACTAGTTTATAATAAACTAAAAAATAAAAAATATAATATCATCTCTAGAAAGTCCCCCCTCTCTCTCTAACATAACCCCTCTCTCTAACATAACCTGTCACCACCCAAAATCATCAACCACCACTGCACCGATTTCCGACGATGGTGAGATCAAGATGGCGACACAGGTCTGTGAATACGATTTCCGACGACAGTGAGATCAAACAATGTTGGGTCAAGCGGGGATCTTGTGAGACGGGTTTTCGATAAGGGGATTGATAATCATCACAAAGAAAAAGTTACTTCTTTTTCCAGATCTGTTGTTTCCATCTTGAAAATATTCCGATATCAGAATCTTTACCGGTGGATGAAAATGGCGGTTTGGATTTCTTATTAGACTGGCGAAAGAAAAGAGAGTTTCTACTGTTAATTGGTTTTTTAACCAATCCCTTTGATTATTGTGTAGTCTGGAATATCTGTTTAGAGACAGAACAGAGAGATAGATAGATGAGTTTAGAGAGAGAGAGATATTTATGGTTGATTGCCGAACCACCGGAGGTGCCGGGAGGCGGAACCGGCTGAGGAAAACCGATCACCGGCGGCGCTGACGGCGGCGGATAGGTGTTTACGCCTTGAAAAATACCATAATGATGAGGCGGTTGCTGCTGATCTTGATCACACTGTTGCTGGTTGTAATCTTCTTGTGATTCACTCATGATTTTGTTGCAGAAATGGGAATTAGAGAAATTCTAGGGTTTTAGGTGATTTTGATGAAATTGGATCAAGTGTGTTTAAAGATCGTACAATAACTTTCGGAACAAGAATAATAATACAATGTTCTTAAAGGTGAATGAATTTGATTCTTGAAGGGCAGAGAGAGAGAGAAAATTCTTAGAGAAAGGAATGTAGAGAGGGAGTGTTATTAGGTTTATATATGCATTTTTTATTTTTTTTAATTAAATAGGTAAAATTACAATAGTACCCTCATGTGCCTTGCACATGACTAGATTTAACTAAAAAATCTAACTGTGTTTGGCCTAAAGGACAAAACATGCAAGATTTTGAAAGATAAAGGACACCGCCTGTCAACTTTTGCGCTAAAAGACAGCGCCTGAAATTTGATGTAAACATAAAGAACAAAACTTGTAATTTACTCCTATAATAATTATGAAAGTGAAACAACGTGTCCTGTTTTGATAATTTTTAAAGAGTTAAATGCTTGGTTGGTCCCTGTGGTTTCCAAAAATTGCAGACTTGGTCCTAGTGGTTTACTAATTACATGCGTGGTCCCAAAACTTGTCAAAAATGCACTCGGTTGGTCCCCAGCCCTAACATCAGTTAAATTTCTCAGTTAACTATGTGTGAAATGACTATATTACCCCTCAAAGCCTAATCATCTTCTTCAACCTCTTACCCCTAAAAGCCCTAATCATTTCCTTCAACCCTGAAACATCTGCATCATGTTCATCAGCATCATCATCTTCATCACCGTCTCATTAGATAAGCACAATTCTCTTGTATTCAATCTCCATAATCCCTATAAACATTTTCCCCAATTTCACTAAGACCCACTTCAATTTCAGCTTCAGTTCTATAATCACCATACAAGACCCACTTCGATCTCTCCTTCTTTTACCGACAGAACATCATCAGCAGTTGCAAACCATCTATACCGGTGAAATTCGTCGGAGAATAAACCACCACCGTCATCATTCATCTTCACCATTCACGTCACCATCACCGGACAAACGAGAGGGGAAGGGGCGCCGTTTAAATCCACTACACGGCGGCGCTGCCGTCGTCGATCTGCATATCATCTTCATCATCGGCACCTCACCGTCATCTTCATCCATCATTCTCGTCCCCACCGTCGTTCTGTGTCATCAT